>NC_137463.1:60310102-60585894 GCF_964235325.1 Thermobia domestica
GAATCAGTGAAAATCACGTGTTACAAAGTTTTGACTAGAAACCATAGATTTTCTGTAGTAAAGGGAATATATAATATTGCCGGAAAAATGGTTGAAGATCATCGAATAAAATTGAAGACCTCGCTGCAAGAAGGAGATAACTCCAATTGCGGAATAGCACAATTGAAAAAGAAACTGCTAAAATACAATTTATTTTCATTTAACCTCCAGACATTTTGTAAAGAAATCTGATATTATTGGGATGAAATATTTCTTTGCAAAAAAAGTTTAGAGGCTAAAGCAGAGTAAATAGATTTTTAATAATATTTTGTTTCAAATTTTGAACCAAATGTAAAGTTGGATATGTCCCCTTCTTGCACCGACGTCTTCAATTATGGATATGTGGTTTCATAATGTTAGTTTCAAATAACAATAACTGTACTATCAATTTTGACCTTAAAATACTCAATACTTTTTAAACAACCTGATATTTGAAATATTATTAAAAACATATTAGAAACATTGGAAGAACAAAGAACAATATTAGATGTAATTAAAAATATGAAGATAAATTGGTTGGAATGTTGTCTGAGAATAAACTATGACCTGATGGACTGGTAGAAGCTATGGTGGAAGGAAAAGCAGGGACGAAGCGAAAGAGGCTACAGTTGATAGACGGTAAGTAGACTTTTAAAATAGATAAATAAACACAGCAGTTCGAAGAAAGGGATCAGCCGATGATCATGGCATGGTGCATGTAAATTCTTCGGCTTCAAGTAAGTTGGTAGAATCAAGAATCCCAGTTTTTGAAAATCAGTGTGACTGCTCTCACAGTTTACGATGGGGAATCTCGGAGTATGGAATACCACTCAGGCTTAGCGACTGTTCCTCGGGACCTCACCCGAAAACTTTTGCAAATTGACCCTCCTGAAAATGTACTTTTAGTTGTTTTTGAAAGAGAGCGGAATTTTTTTTTCGTGTTTGTTTTCCTTTTTCTTTCTTTTTGTCTTTTTCCACAATGGAAAATATGTATTCTTGAATGAGACTATGGCTGCGTAACTAAAGAGATTCAAAGTTTCTAATCCTCGATCTATGTTTTCGTCACAGTATTCTCAACGCCGACGATTTGTTATATAAGAAATGTGAAGCATTTTACCTGAAAAATGACACGGAGAAACGCTCGCACGGAGAAATTTGTCACTTAAAATGTCTTCACAGACATAATTCCGAATTTTACTTATTTACATTTCTGGTAAAGTCTGCCCAAAGTTTATATCCTCTCCCCTCTCGCTCTCCAGCATATGAAAATATCGGCCACAACCAAGGGCGCCGATTTCTCTGTAAATTTGGGGGGGGGCATTCAGATGCAGAAGGTATATATATATATGAAGATTTTAATATCAATTGCACTCAAATTATGCCAAATATTGTATATTCACAAATACAATAGGGGGCCCACATGAGCTTTGGAAGTCCCCAGGATCGGCACCCTTGCCCACTTCTATCACAAAAAGACTGTGAAATATTAGAATTTCGGCTACTTTTTGTTTTCTTTCTTTCTCTTAATTGCTTTTCATCTTTCTTATTTTGTGTAGGTCTGAGCACTCCTACAAAGATTCTGGGGGTTCTTTCCCCCCCCCCCGCGGAGTCGCCATCCCTGGCTGAAATATTTATTTCGATGATTACTTTCCATTGCTGGTAACTTACAGTATATACCTAAGCTGTTGCTTATACCTGACGATGAACTATCTTGTAAACTTATTTGTTTCAGGTTTTCTTTGTGAAAGGGGGACTCTCCACCGGCATAAATAATTTCACGTTTTCTATTAGTATTATGTATAGTATTTAAAAAATATATATATTTAAAACTCAGGTGGACAAGGGCGCACATCAGGGGGGCAAGGTGGGGCGCTTGTCCCCTCTAGAGGAAATTGTACTTCAGAATATCGAAAATCCAATAGAATTTTTACATTAGTTACAGCAAAACTTGAAACTATTTTTGAAACGTCGCTTATACTTGCCCCCCCCCCTTGGAAACCACAACATGGGCGCCTTGCAGGTTGGCAAAATTATTCCCCAAGCTCCTAAATGGAGCCCCTGTTAATAAGTGATAAAATAATTTAGTAATGATACAAGCTAACACTTCAGTGTATGCAGCAGAGTCAAGAAAAGAAGAAAAGTATGCAATTACAAGATGAAAACAGTTTAAACAGGAAGATTTAAAGAGAAAAAGAAGAATAAGGAAAACTGGAAGGAAATACAAAGAAAAAATAAGAAAAAATGAAAAAGAGAAAATAAAAAAGGAAAACTCAAGATCTCTCAGCTTTAAAAGTAATTTATTACCTTTTTCAGGTTCTCTCTTCTATTTTTAGGCCGAGGAAAAACAATAGGTCTTAAGGTAAAGCCGCGATAATTGGAACAGGGAAAATAAATTTTCAGCTTCTTCAACGTAGCTGAAAACGTGAAGGAGGCGTAGTTGCGGTATTAACCAATAGGTGGCAGACAGGTTAGTAACATTAATTATCATGAATAATAGATTTATTAGGAATCGACTAAGGAGATTTATTTCCTCAGAACTTCAGAAGGAAGAATAAGTAGAGTGTGTGCTAATATTGGAACTTGAATTGAACATCGTTTTATTCATCTTTACACTATCCGAAATTGAGTGCCACTGTAAATTTAAGAGGTTACGGTATAAATCAAATTAAAAAAATTAAGAGGTTACGGTATAAATCAAGTTTAAAGACTGCGACACATAATTATATTGAGTATTTGAAATAGATTTGTTTTGTTCACTGGTAATAATATAATTATTTGAAGTTGTGTAATTAAACTGTGTCTCATGTTTAAGGCTAGCAGATATAAATATGAATGAATGGAAAGTAGTAACCAGTGGCGTATTTAGGGGCGGGGCTATTGGGCTCAAGCACCCGAAATAAGTTTGTTAGTTTTTCGCATTCCGCGTACAGCAATAGTACTTCTTACCATTTCTAAGAATTTCATTGACTTTCCATTTATTAATGCTCTTTGGTTAGAAATAATAACTGTGCTTGTCAAATTTCATTCCATGGAAGAACTGCGTTCGTTTTATTTTCTTTCGTCCATTCTACGCTTCTGTTTCGGGTTCACTCGAGCAGACGGCTCTACCAAAAACAAAATTTATAGATAAAATACGATGTCAAACACTTTTCGTAAAAGAAGTAGAGTGTGAATATAAGTAATTTATGTCATTAGATACCATATTGAAATACATTTTGAATGGGAGTGAACGTATTCTAAGTGTAATTATTTACTGAAGCGGAAGGCGTAAGAATACAAGAATGCGAAAAAGGTGGAAATAAACGGAGGGAATGTTCTGTTCGTGTTAGCAATGGACATTTGTGATGCATATAATGTAAACATACGATTTTATTACAAAGAATTGTGTGATAAAGAGCGTCATATTATAAAGTTTTTGCAGCGTCATGGTATGCTGAAACGTAAAATCGACTACCGGTATGCGAAGTGTGGAAAACAAGTAAAAATTCAAAACAGACGAATTTCTCCTCGCAGCGGGCCATTTGTACCCGAGAAACCAGTGAAGCCAATTTGAAAGTAAGAGTTACTACGATTATTTAAGTGTTTTTGAAGGTGAAGATTATTGCGGATATTTTATGTATTTTTCCTCTATCCTTGTTTATGCGTATCCCTCGTCGCTGACGCTCCTGCCCTCACTCGGTTAGGTAGCATTCGTGCTTTTAGTGGCCACCTAGCACAAGTTGCTTCGTGGTTTATGTATTAGCTCCTCATTTAGTGCATGCTCTGCAAGAAGAAATCGGAAAATGCAATAAATGTGTGAAAATTTGGTAGAGCCGTCTCCTCGAGTAATGCCTCTGTTTCTTTTTCTTACCCTAACTTTCTGTCATTTCTCCTATCATACTTTGGACCGCTATTAATTGTGATTGAAGTCGGCCGAAGTCAGCAACACCAAAAGGATCTGTTAAGCGAAACTGATGGTCGACATCAATTTGCACGGATATCAACATAACAGGACTTTAGTTATTATAGCAAAAATATTTACATAGTTTAGTTATAAAGAAATAGAAATGTTTGAATTAAAGAAAATCAAGAGGGGGAAATAACTTGGGAAATTAGGTAGGCCAAAAAGATACTTCCTTTTTCTTCTATGAATAGAATAAAAGGTTGGATTCACTGCTAAATTTTTGTGTGTATTAACCACATAAAATTCACCAGTCTACAATTCTTGCCATTAAAACTGCAATCAGTATATTTCAGCTTCAACTTGACTCAACATTTTCTTTCCGGTAAAAACGTACACACGTAAAACTGAATATTTCCATTTTTTTTTTCTAAAATGAAATCAATTAAGTTGAAATGAGATTACAAATATTCAACGTGTGTTTGCTGGAGCGCCATTTCAGATTTGCCTGGGGGAAGGGGTAAGATCCTCCACCCGGTGCAACGACATTGCGCAAATTTTTCTAAGGATTAGATCGTTGATAATCTCTGTAATCTATGACTTATTAACGAGGAGCAGAAAATGCTGAAATTGTGCAAATTTCCATCGCAACGTTGCCAACAACAAGATTCGGGAAATTGTGTGAAATTTTGCACTGAAATAAAATGTATAAACGTCATTCCTTTGTAAGATATAGTTGTGTTGCATTCTAATAATTACCAAACAAAGTATATATATACTTACAGAACTTTTCACGTTTACAGTTTGTATTCTTGAAATTTAAATCCTACAGCTTTTGAAAATGCCTTCTTGTGGTTTATATGTGAGTTCCTAAACTCAGAGTAATTCCCCATGAAAAACTCGATCCTTTCGACGCAAATGCAAATAAAACAAATAAATCATTTATAGAAAGGTTAAAGGACATGGCAGACACACCTGAAATATGTTGCTTGTTTCTACATAGCAAAATCTGTAAAATGTAAACAAGTCCTTATCTCTGATTGGTTGAACGCCTGTCCACTATACTTAAAGGGAACTTCTAGAAATATTTATATATTTTTTAATTTATATACTTTTATTTTGCTTACAGTTTTTTAATAATTATTTGCTTCCAACAACTATTTTCTTACAGTTTCAATCTTATAGGCAATCATACAGCCAGACATTACAAAAAAAAAAAAAAAAAAAAAAAAAAAATGCCTGCGACATGTTCCTCCGTCACACTCTCTAACGACGCCTGTGCACACATATAATTGCAATAACTGCAAATTCCATTTTTACCCATTACTTTGTTATAGATTACTTATTATTCCTCTAAAACAACTTGCATCTTGGTGATTGTTATTATAAGTCGAAATGTTTTATGGTAATGATGGTAACGTTGCACAACATTTTTTTGTGCAATTTCCAATTTTGTTGCCTGCTCATTAAGGCCATTTCAGAGTAAGGGAGTGAAAGTTTGCGCCATTTCAGTGCACCCCCTCCACCGACACATAAAATTTCATATTTTTTTCCTACTATATTACTAGACAATTGATTAAAATATATATTTAATTCTCAAACTCAATTGAGCAATTGCTCCCTTGCTTCCCCGTATTGTGCATATTCAAATCGAAAGTATTAGAAATCAATCATTTCCGGTTTTAACTTTGATCTCTAGACAGTAAAAACGGGTAAGAAGTAACAAGAAGCGTTTCATTGCAATCAACTAACAGTAGGGATGCGCACGAGACAAGATTTGAGGCTGTCTCGTCTCAAAAATTTGCTGTAAAAGTGATGTCTCGACTCGAAAAATGTATTCTTTTCTATTGGAAGAGCTGGGTCTCGACTCGAAATTTGTCAGGAAAATTCTGTCTCGACTCGACTCGTGCGCATCCCTAACTAACAGTCTCAAGAACTTTCATCATCACTCAAATCTCTTTTCTAAAACCGGAAGTAATATAAATCTACTACAATATCCGGTTTTAATATTAAGTGAAAAGAAATCTGCTATGCAAACCAAATTCCTTCACATGGGATACACGTGCCACGCCTACTTGTGACCCACTTTTAATACGTTATGATACTATAAATTCAAAAATCAAACAATACGTCGCTGCGCCTCGAAGAACTGCTATGTGTTAAAACCACAACTTTTCAGGAGTAGCAAAAACATTACAAACTCTTATAAAGTTTTGCCAAATACAAGAAAGCACTTGAAAAATATAATAAAATTGGTTCTGCGTATATTATGCACTGGACATTGTTGCAGCATGCTTCAACAATATTATATTACTATTATAGTGTTTACGTAGCACATATCGGTTTATCTTTTGCGCCTTTATAAGCACATAGAGGATCGGTACGTACGTGATGAGATTTGAAGCCTTTAATTTCAATCTATTATCTTCTTTATAGTTGTGGCGAAACAATCAAATATTCACTTATCACATTATAAGGGACGCTGCCTGACAGCTTTCAGGTTTATTTGCACGGAATAACTCAATTTCGACCAAAATATCACATAGTGGTTCTTCGAGGCGCAGTAGTAAACGTGGCTTGAAATCTCTCTTTTATCTTCTTCACTTTAAGACAAGGATAACAATTATGAATAGGGCCAGACTTTTAAGTCGATTGGATCGTTTGCTTCTATAAAGATAACCAAGTGTCAAAGTGTCTATAAAGGTGGACCGCTTGCTTTTATAAAGGTGTCGCATTTTCACCTTCGAACATCGATATGTCACCGAAGACGTACCTGAAAGATCAACACTACTCCCCATCAGCATCGAGGACTTCTACTAACGTTCTGGAAGACCATGGATTCCATGGGAGCCGGTTCATGGGATGCTAACCAATGATGACGGCGCCGTGGAGCTTAATACACGACCCTCTCTCATCATATGTCAACACACTGTTCAGAAATGTTTCCTTCCTCAGACGAGACAGCAAAGAAACACAGGTGTCTGCTCGCGTTACCTTCTGGCCCGGAGTCAAATCATGTGGGACCCATCGATCCAACTTGTAGTGCTTCCCAAGTTGATGGAGATGCTGTCGAATGGTTTCTCCATTCACACTGAATTGTAGTCCCAGTTCCTCAATGTCTGGCCACTGTTCGCCTCAATTGCTGCCTGAAGATCTTCATTTTGTACATGTGTTGATCTTCTGGCACGTGTTGCTTCTTTGAGTGTTTGGTCACCGTCCTTAAACTTGCTAAACCACCGCTGCACTGCCCGCTTAATCACGACACCCTCACCAAAGGCCTGGCATATCTTCCGCCCGCTGCAGCGGCGTTTGACCCCAGTTTGAACTCATACAACATACTCGCCCTTATGAGGCTTTTTCTAGATCTCATGTTCACTCTGTCCTTACGCAAGTTCTTGGTGTAACTGAACTGCCACAACCAGGTAGTATGTTGGACATACCCATACCAACAACTGACCTTCGCCTGATCTCCATTCGCATTCAACCCACGGTGTGAGGACCAATTGAAAACAGACCTCCACAAAAAGCTATAGAACTTTCTTGATTAACTTTATAATTGTGCCTTGCTCCTACGGGGGACCTTAGTTAGACTGTTATATACTCTTAGCTTGTTAAATACAATGAATTTCATTGGAAATCAGCTGGGAAACTACGTCCGGCTGAAATTGTTCCTAATTGGGCTTCGTATTTCCTAAGTTTGGCCCTGATTTGAAGTCAATGGTTGAGATGGAGTAGGTCAGTGAGTCTTGGGTCAAGTGAATCAAGATTCGCAAGTGGTCAGTGGCTCAAACCACTGAGGATTAACCAACCAGTGGCCCATTTTGACGCACCGACCCACTCTGGTCAGTGCATAGTAGTCAGCGTCTTCTGAACACTAGTGAATTTGTGTACATTTTATTTTCAAGGCCTTCATTTTTATATCTTCTTCATTTGTTTCTATTAACTCACCTGAGATGAGTATAGCTAAGTGAAGAAAGAACCTCAGGCACTTTTGGATATTGATATTTGTAATTGTAATAATAGTAATAGGACTTACTACTTGGCTTTCGAGAAACAGTCAATTTTTAAAGTTTTTTTTTTCTTTTACATTGGTTTATTTTACCTTGATTTGAGACTTTCCATTCTATTTTCCATTGAAAAGTATCTATAATTCAACAAGGAAATAGTTATAAATAATAATTACATTGAAATTCATCGTAATATGACCCAGTTGAGAGAGTGGCGTGAATCATGGGTAGATGACTTTGGGTTTTGGTGGATCAGAATGGATCAGGGTGATTGCTGGCTGGGTCGGAGTGGTTCACAGTGAATCTTGGAGGGTAGTGGGTCAGAGTTGGTCACAGTAGGTGGTAGATCATGGTGGATCGTGGGTCACTGTGGGTCATGAATCACGGTGGATAGTGGGTCAGTGGGTCATGGGTCTAGTTTTCATTGACCCACACCATCTCTGTACAATGGTGATAAAAATTGGTGGGGAAACAATTTATAGGAAATAGAAGAGAACTATAAGATATCCGGTACATTGTTCACAATGTACCGTGTATCTTTCACCAATAGAATTCGCTGGATGCGAGAGAAACATCAGCTTCACCACTGGTACCACATTGTACTGTACAAAGTAAGATATCATTTCGTAATGAAATGTATCAGGAATTTATCCCAAAAACTGATTGTTTCGGGTTGTGCCTAGGATGTTTCCTTCGTAATATACTTTGTAACATAAAAATATATATACATAGAGAAGGATAGAGGCACCTTCAAATATCTAAATGTTCCTCAAAGTACAGGGAGAGATATTTCTTGTGTCGCCCTTCTTATCAAGTTGTGGGACAGAAAAAAAAAGAAAAAACATCTTGACAAGTGAAGATTCCATTGGCTCATTCCTGCACGAGACCTGTGCTTGTTGTTCTTCATCAACCATTAGCTACGGAGGTTAAAAAAGGGCAAAACAAGAATACCTCATTGACAATTAATTAACATCACAAGACCTTAAAGGAAAAAAAGCTGAAGTTGTTCTTCAGAGGTTAAGAGAAATAGTCTGTTACACACATATTTTTCTAACTTTTCCCCTCTTCATTTGTACCGCATTCTTTTCATGCTCTCTTTTCATTATTTGTTCTGTTTTCTCATTTTCGTTATTTTCTTATCTCTTTCTTGAAGGTGGACAAAAGCGACAGTTTGTCCTAAGTTTCTCAATTTATTTTCGTCTAGTGTAGTCAGTGTTGCTACTGTGATATCGTTAGTTTCTAAGCAGTCAAAAATGCATTGACCGTAGTGAATCCCTTTTCCCCATTTGTGGATCCTTTCCTTTTGTGTATTGCATAAAATAAATATCAAATTATGGGGGACGTGGTTGCTCATTGCTAGAGTGTTCACGTTTGGTGCGTGGGGTCCCTGGTTCGATCTCAGCTCGCGCCAAGGGGGATTTCTGGTGGACAAACACCGTGTGCGTGGGTTTTCTCGAGATTCTCCCGTTTTCTCCTACTTTGTTCATCCCACAATTGCATTCATTTCTCATCACCGTCTCCTTTAGCCTAGGCGACATATCCGTGGGACGTAAATACTGAAAGATTTCATTTCATTTCATAAATATTAAAATATGTATTTGATATCTCAAACAATCCGGAGATTTTGATTAACATTGGTAAAGTTACCTTTCATTATTTTGTAGTGGCTGGAAATGTGGTTAATACTTCAATTGCAAGAGAAGGGGGATCATGAATCGTGTGTGTATATAACAGAACGGAGCTTCAGCCTATTTTGCTGCTCTCGTGAGTGATTTCCTCAATGAACAATTTCCAAGCTGCTGGATTGGATATGGATCCCCATATCCAATCTTCATTGTAATGACCCCCATGAAGCCCAGACCTAACAACACCAGACAACTTATTTTGCAGAATAATTAAGCCACATGTCTCTCATCATCACTACAGGACGTGTGGAGAAAGTCTTTCAAATGATAACTCCTCAGAGGTCCCACAACATGTCATGGAAGACATAGAGAATGTCCCTGTTTTCAGCGTGATGGAACACATACAAATCTACTGGATACTTGGTTTGTATATGTAAGTAGCACGATGGAGCACATGTAGATCCACTGGATATTTAGTTTGTGTATGTGTGTATGTCAACTACAGTGTAAACAAACTAAAGTTACATTAACATTGCTCTTTGTAATATAGAGTTTCCGCCAGGATTTCAAAATTAGGGGTGTGTGGGTGCTTGACTTTTAGAAAACTTATTATTTTTACCTTTCTCGTATTATCCTAAAACTCTGCAATAACACAGAAGATGACACCTTTCGACTGCAATCCTAACTTCAACACAGTAAAAAAAATGTTGTTGATCTTCTTTTCGCTTATTTATTTTAATTTTGCGTGAATACCCATTACAATCAAGGTAAGTTATAGTATTAACGAATTAATTCACTTGACTGATGTTGAACTAAAATCCGTCGTAGTTTTCTTGATTAATACACGTGTATATGCATGGAGAAATAAAGTCCGATGTTCTAAATTTATCACTTCTCTTGTCGTTCTTAGATTTCTATTTGCTCTGCCTAAAATGAAAAGTTTTCACGACTGAGATCAGTCAGTTGTTAGATTAGGTTAGAAGTATAAACAACAATATGATATACTAGAACATATATCGCTAATTGCAGATATTATATTTTTATTGCAATATTGTAGGTAACTTAATTCGTTTAAATTTATAGCCAATGTAATTTTGTACTTTGTAATTTTATAATTTTTTACCAATGTGACTCATATATTCACGAATGTATTAATAGTCTTGATGGCTACCGTGTGCATATTTTGACAAACTCTCCTCTGAACCGTCATTATTACGCTTCTTCACATTTTCACACATTGTAACACCACTTTATAACTTATACATGCCTTATGCGGGTTTGTTTAATAAGCAAGTTAAATGCTCTTTGTGATCCTAATGAAAAAAAAAAAAATGTATTGGAAATATATTTACAAGCATACTTGTGAACCGCGTCGCAGTCTTACAAAGTTCTTTAAAGTCCTTCGAATCGCATATTCATTTATTTTGATTCACTCATGGCGCAACTGAAACGGTGCCACTCGTGTAGGACTTCTCAACCTTTCCTCACATGCGCAACTTATTTCGCTTCAAACATCAGGTAAACAAGGTACTTCGAAGGACACCTTCATCAAATTATTAATGTGTTCTGGAGTGGGTCGAAACCGTTCTGAAGTTAAAAATTCTATTCATTGTTGAAGATGATCTCTACACTGAAGCTGTACCGATTGGAAGAAGCACATATTTTGTTGCCAGAGCTAACAAATTAGGAAATATAATGTATTTATATTCTTCACATGAAAGATTAAATTAGAAATCCCTTGAAGAAAGTTATTCTTTCAATCGTTTGAGAGTTCTATATTCAGATAGAACTTCTTCGCACAAAACATGAAATAATTGTCAAAAATTCCCTATTCAGGCTCGGATCACGGTAGAAGTTGGAGGGTGTTACTGGAAGTTTAGGGGGGGTGACACCTCCCATTGGGGGAGTCGCGGAATCCTTGCTCTAACCTAGGGATACAGAGACTACTGGTTTTAGAATAAAATTTATCGCTTGAATAAATTTACCGCTTCTAATATTTACATTTGTGTTTCTTTTCTGCGCCTCCACAATAGAAAAAGCCGATTAAATATATGCGTCCTCTTTGCTAATAATTTAGACTTCGTGTTTCTTTGTTTCCAGTTTCCACTAAGAAAATAAAAAAAGGGGGAAATATTCTTACTAACTCTATTCGCTTTTACCCTAATTCCTTATTACTAAGCCACCTACTCGTTTCAACTTCGTTCTCAGCCTACAAGTAAAGGAAAAAACAAAGAAGCTTAAAAAAATGTAACAAGAACAAGGGCTGCATTTTCTCCCCACGTATGTGGAAACGTTTTTTTTTTTCTCCCTTTTTTTTAGTCTTTCCTTTCTTCACCCTGATTTTCTCCTCTTTCCCGTCCAAGTATGTATTTTCTTGCCTTTGTCAATCTTATTAAAACTTTTGGTCGTCTTCAACTGTAGTTGTTGTTGTTCTCTATATTTCATCTTAACATCAACATCATCACTGTCATCATCTTCGATGTATCTTGTTTGTTTCCGTTCTTGATGTTGGATTGTCAGTAAGTTATACTATCTCCAAAACATAATATATATATATATATATATATATATATATATATATATATATATATATATATATATATATATATATATATATATATATATAAAAGGCAGGAAAATAAGTTCTTATCGTCAGGAAACTTAGGAACAGAGTATATATATATATATATATATATATATATATGAAGCACAGGGAGAAAAAATACAATACAACCCCTCTCACTAACCACCCCTACCCCTTGACTGTGGAAATTGGTCAGCCTGTTTTCAAGTCAAACTGCTACCATGACACGACTTTGCTTTTAGAGGCAACTTGCTGTCTTTCGAACCCTCCCATTTATATTTTGTGGTTGTTGGGATGAGAAACAGAAAGACATGGAGCGGTATATATATATATATATATATATATATATATATATATATATATATATATATATATCGGGGGTAACGAAAGGGTGAGCATCTGTAACAGAAACTCTTACAAACAATAATAATAAAAAAACTTAAAGAAAAAATACAGCTTACTCAATTCCCCGCCAGAAGACGGACGTGACTATTTAGTTGTTTCTTCCATGACAGGAAATGTACGTATATAAGAAAAGACAAGACCATGTCAACGTCAGCGATGCTGTAAACTGATACAATATAGTACAAATTTCACGTCATACGCTACATTGCAAGCTGGTAAATAGCACATCCTTCACTACATTATTCTCTCTCTCTCCTTGTCTTTCGCATAGAACATATATTATTCTGTCTTATTGACGAAATGTTTGCCCAAAAGATTGACGAAAAGCCTTATAACACTATGAGGGCAAAGTGAAGTTACATAAATGAGTTTCATGGCGGCGCCGTAACTTTGATCTTTTCTTACTGAAGAGGGAAAGGGAAGGCAAACAGTAATATTTGGTTCCAGTAGAATCATTTCACATTTTGTAGGAGTGGGACGGGGGGAGATAAGATTGTTTACCTCTACAAGAGTTTCACTTTTTTTTTACTAGCAGTAGTTTACTAGTAATATTATACAATTTATTCAAAAAGTATGTATTTCTCAAACTCAAGGGGGCTCAATCAATTGCCCCTTGCCCTTTCCAAATGACGCCCAGTCTTGGGCCAGCTATAAAAATATGAAATGTTAAGAATATTTGTTTTTGTCAACTTGCTACAATCTATTATTACTACAAATTACCTAACATACCAAAAGAGTAACAGCGGGTAATATTTTGCGCCCCACTACGTCTTTTCCATCTTTTGTGCAAGAATGAAGATAAATTTCAAAGGATGATGGTTTAACTTACGCAAATATATATATATAAGAATTATTCCATATTTTTTCTTTGTTTGTGCACTCCGCCATCATCGACACCGAAGTGAATGAACCAAAGGCTTCTTACACTTTCCAGATATTTATGTCTAAAAAATAAAAACAAGCAAATACAATTTTAGTTATATAGTGGTTTCATACAAGCTATAGAATGGAAAGTTATGAAATAATGTGCAATTTTCTCTAGTTACCTCCTTTCAAAATTTCTGGCGCCGCTTCTGTTATTGGAGCAGGTACGTACCCAGAAATTTTTATTGAACGGGATCCAAGCTTTCGGGAGTCCAGTACTACATGCCACTACGTAGTATTGAACGGGTATTATTCCGCACCCAGAAAGACGGTATATAATTGTAAAGAACTTCCATCCATATATATATATATATATATATATATATATATATATATATATATATATATATATATATATATATATATATATATATATATATATATATATATATATATATATATTTAGAAGAAAAGGATAGAACTAGATTGGTTTTATAAGAGAAAGAGTACAGATGAAGTGTTAAGATTAAATTTTCATGCTACATCAATCATTCTCCTGTTCAATTTTATTGCAAAAATGTACAAATGTATGTTGAGTTAGGAAGTTTTGGGATGAGTTCGGACCCGATGGCCCTCCCATCCCCTCCGTGGGTGTGCCCCTCTTCAGAAGGAACATGTAGCTAAATGCACTCCGTGCATGAAGCTGGACAATTTGCTTATCCTGTTCTTTCATTTATAGAATAGAGTAGATGATGCATGGGCAAGGAAAACAAGATCCATTCGAAAGGAAGATACCACCTTTCTGAATGAACTTAAAAAGTTCGTTTTTGGATTCTGTATGTCTGCGTCTTTTTTCGCATTTTTCAATTTTGAGAACTCGATTTGATAGAGCATCAAAAATTGTCTGAAAGAAGTGATGGAATTTTTCGCACCACTTTTACCGTTCCCGAGATATTAACCAAAAAAGTTCCGATTTCGGAAGATTTAAGGAGCCATATCTCGGGAAACGTAAGTCATAGAGAAATGATATTGGTGCTGATCACTATCTAAGAGGATGATGAACATTCTGATATGAAATAGTAACCGATGGCCGCTGGTTATATCTGTATGTTCAGTATATATACGATGATAAAAAATGACAGCTCAATATAGCTAATTCAATAGATCTCTTAATACACAGATTCCAAATATGTAAGTGTATTATCTCTTAAATTTAATCAAATAAACTTAATATACAATTTCATATAAATTTCGATTTTTTAAAAATGAAATGAAATATTTGAGTTTTACGTCCCACGGTTATGCCGGTTAGGCTAAACGAGACGGTGATGATGAGTAATGAATGAAATGGTGGAATAAAGAAAGTGGGAGGAAACGGGAGAACCCCGAGGAAACCCACGCACACCTTTGTTGTGCATCACAAGTCTCACTTGGTGAGGGCCGGGACCCCAAGCACCAGAGGTGAACGCTCTACCACTGATTGAATTTTACATGGTTGCTCTAGAAATAATCCTTACATATCATCTTCCTATACATAGTTTTATTAATTAATTTCGAAGTTTTTTTAAATGCGCATAATCGCTCTAATGCTTACTTATTATCTTCTTATATTCAGATACATTGTTTTATAAATTAATCTCAGTCTTTTTTTAAATATTACGTGATTGCTTTAAAGAAAATTGCCTACTTATTACCTTCCTACATTTAGATACATAGTATTATTAATTACTTTCAAATTCTTATGTAAATATTAGGTGATTGCTCTAGAGAAAATTGCTTACTTATAAGTTTCTTGCATTTTGATACAAAGCTTTTTAAATTAATTTCAAAATCTTATGTAAAGTTCACATGATTGCTCTAAAGAAATTACCTATCTATAATCTTCCTACATTAAAACATATAGCTTATGTAAAATTGCAAAGTACTCCAGAATTTGCCAGTGTATCTCGGGTTCGTTTCTCAATGGAATCTTCATATTTAAATGCATTACGGTGGCTCGGATTCTACTTTAAACTTTACTCCAAGCTCGGGGGCCGCGGTGGCTCAGTGATAAAGCGTTCACTTCTGGTGCATGGAGACCCAGGTTCGATCCCAGCTTGCGCCAAGTGAGCTTTGTGGTAGACAAACATCATATACGTGGGTTTTCTCGTGGTTCCCATTTCCTACCACTTTCTTCATTCCATCATTTTATTCATTTCTCATCTTCACCGTCTCCTTTAGCCTAGACGGCATGGCATAATCGTGGAACGTAAAACATAAAATTTTTTTATTTCATTTCATTTACTCTAGGTCGGTGTCTTATATGACGTTCGTGCTGAAAAGGAAGCTAGACTCAGCAACCATCTCAAAAGTAAGAGTATACTTGCAGAGTAAAAGAATATAAATGCATACGAATACGTGTACATAAGTCGAACTATAATGGCTTATATAAGGAAATCCTGTGTATTTGATGTTTACACACGTAGTTTTATAAATAACTAAAAAATCCACCTTGGCTCCATAAACATTAAAAAAAATACCTTCTAACGAAACATTAAAAAAAATAGGGAAAAAATGGATATCTTTAAGCATCTCTTTTGTGAATATTCTGTTCTTTATGGATATGTTCCGACCTTTCCTTTTTTTTTTCCTAACGTTTGATTCCTTTCTCATTCTCTTTTTCCTCTCCATTCCTTTGCTTCACTGACATCGAAATAGGATGAAACCACTTTAATTTTTCTTCTTCCTTTTTTTTAACAATCTTCCACTCTTTTAATCTTTTCTCTTTTGTGCATGAGTTCCTATGGAAATCAATACTGAAGTTACCCTATTCCAGCAGAAAGAGATTTTTTTTAAAGAAAAAAAAACAGGTAGCAGAGGTAGTAGTAGGTAAATGTGGATAACAGAATAGGTAAGAATGGGTGGGGAAGATGAAGTACCTAGTTGAAAAAAAAGAGATTTTTTTTAAATAATAAAAGAAGGGCGGAATATGTATGTATATAAAAGTATACCATATATATATAAAGGGGGACAGAAAACGTACGGTTCGCATCTTGCAGCTCAGTACAAAGGAAAAAAAAAATTCTTTCTTCCTAACAGAAGAAAGAAATGAATTTAAATTGTCCCCTTTTATGTTAGAAATACAGCCTAAGTTTAGTTCTTCCGCCTTCTTTCTTTTTTTTCGTTCTTCTTCCTACTTTTTTTTTTTTTTTTTTTTTTTTTTTTTTTTTTTTACTCTTTGTAGCTTATGATCTTAGTTTCCTTACTCTTTGCAAAAGTCGTGAACTTCTTGCGTTTGAATACTGGATTTGTTTAGATTAGTTCTAGATGAAATTTATTCACTATAATGCTTTTTATTAATTTATTCACTGTAATGCTTTTTTTTTAATTAATTTATTCACTATAATGCTTTTTTATTAATTTATTCACTATAATGCTTTTTCTATTAATTTTATAATACATTTTATTTAAAGATTCGTTTTAAAGTGAGAAGTTCTAATGTAGTATCTTAAATTATTGACCCATCTCTCAGTTTTACGAATATCGGAAGCAAAGTGTAAAATCTGGAGCAGGCGATTCAGTTTTTAAAGTTCTAAAATGAAATGAAATATTTAGTTTAACGTCCGACGATTGTGCACCGAGGCCAAAGAAGACGCTGATGATGAGAAATGAATGAAATGGTAGAATAAAGAAAGTGGGAGGAAACGGGAGAACCCCGAGAAAACTTACGCTTACGATATTTGTCCACCACAAAGGGGCAAACCAGAGACCCCATGCAGCAGAGGTGAACACTCTACCACTGAACCACCACATCCTTTAAAAGTACTCATTTTAAACGAAATATTGTAGCGTAATTTAACTTATTATATTCACAATGTAACAGGTATTTTATTTACACATACAGATTGGATCGTGTACTGTACTGCATAATTCCTCCCAATGAAACTGAGGACATAAGCTATGGCAACCTTGCGGACAATTGTCAAAATCGGAAATTAGCCCTTTTTATCCGTTAAAACTAGCAATGAATGTATTTGTATTTTTAATATAACTAAGGAGTATGCATAATACTACAGGATATGAGGAAGAATACCCATTTGAGAATCCTTATTAAATTATTTTTTCTTTAATCATTTTGATTTTGTATATTTTAATATTTCGAGAGCTGTTATTAAAATTTCAAGAACTTAAACACTTCGAGAACTCTCGTTAAATGAATTTATATTTCTAAGTACTAATATATGGATACATCATTAAATGATTGTCTACGTTTTAATACATTCAAGCACCATTAAATTATTTCCCAAAATTGATTATTTTGATTCACTACGTTTTAATATTTTTTTAGGACCATCATTATTGTTTTTCTAAATTTAAGTATTACGATTGTATTAGTTTTAACTTTTTTCAGACTAATTATTAAATTAAATGGAATATTGGAAACGCTTGAAGAAAATGCAACTTACCTACGGCGTGGAACCACCATTAGCCTGCAGAAGAGTTCTGATTTGTCGTAGAAATGAAGACACACAAGTCGTGAATGATTTCCAGAGGAATATTCTTATAATTCCTCACCTAGTGTGGCACTTACAAGGGATGTGCCTTACCTCGACCGCTCAGAACCGCACTAAAATGTGCTTAGATTATAAATAGTCCATCCCCCAAACAATGGATAGTCATTCCCATGCAAAACGCAGCTGATGTCTGCTAGCACCATTCGACGGTGTCACGTTATATCTGCACGAACAAGTACTTACTCTAGTTGTGTGATTAGTATAACCGCAGTAGGAGGTCTTCTGTTTGGAGTAACGAGTTTGAGTTAGAGTGTAAAGAGCATGCGTGCCGACTACGTGTGTGCTCCGGGCCTCCAGCACACACACAAATAGTCTTATGGGTGCGGTGCACCCACAAGATTTTTAGTTTGATAGAAACAAATATTTCTCATTTGTTACTGCCAAAAACTAATAAGCAATTAAAACATTGAGGTGGAAATTAAAATTTCTAACCTCTAAAACATAATAGTTTGTTTCAAATGTGTTTCTGCAAAGGCAACCAAGCAATGCACTCCCCTTTCCTTACCTGTCTCTGGCCTAGTCAATGTCAGTCCCTACAATAAAAAGTGAAACTATATTGTGAATAGAATCGCATATTTTCGGCTTGCGTCTTGTGTCACAGGCCTTTATGACAGTGTTCATAAAAAATTTTAACTAAAAGGAAATCAATCAAAAAATATTGAAACTCCCTTGAAAACATATAAGACATCCCGACATTGATACGCACCCACATAAATTTTGGAAAGTGGTGCTGTTGGTAAAGTGTGTACATTGGTGTCATGAGGCGAATTAATCCCATCAATGTTGTCAAATTGTCAGAGACAAAGTTCTGACTTGTCGAATATGGAAACGTAATCGCAGTAGAGAATATGGAGTTCGCGAGTATGTTATATAGCATAAAATTCACAAACACAATAGGAATGACACAGAAATGCATGAAGATACACTGGATAGGTATAGTGATTTTGAAGGACAAGCAGAGGCCGTATCTGAAGTTGGTCCGCCCAGCAGTACAATACTTTAATCTACAAAGCAACAGGAACCTTCAAGTGAAAGTGAGTACAAGCCATCTCAACCCAAAATGTCGAGGACCAGTATATTACAAGATATTGATGACAACATACTGAAGAACATTTATGAAGACTATTACAGTTGTGGCTTCATCTCCTATAGCAAGCTTATGTGGTGCTATAAGTGCACTCGAAATAAATCAAATTGTAATGTAAAGTTAGATTATATGACTAGCGAAAGGTAAGATTGCAAGGGAAACAGGCTATTCACAATCAAAAACGATAAAAGGGTATACGTATAATGGTATAATATCACAATTTGATAAGACAAGAGTATATGTATCTGCTGTTCACTATTGCCATCTGCGAATGTGGGCACTAGAAGCGTCTACAGAGGTTGGACTAAACAGTTCACAGCTTCGATTACTTTTATGGACAAACTTAAGATTGCATATGGCGTTTCTTCCAGGCATATTACTACCTTGGTTACACGTAAGGACATACAAGAAGATCAAAGTATTCTTCTGAAGACACAAGGATTTGTGGAGGAAGTAAACAAATATATAACAGACGGGGATGTGGACAGAGAAAATGTTTAGAACAGTGACCAAAGTAAATTTAATTATGAAATGTCTTCATTGCCAACACTACCTCAAAAGGACGAGAAAACTACAGCTGGTGTGTTGCAGTCTGTGCATAGCTCTACACACAGCTATACAATTGATGTGGCTTTATCAATGAGTGGCAAATTAGCTAACAAGCTCTATATCTGTTCTGAAGAGTCACAAACCACTTTTGGCTCTGAGATTCTGAACTTCACTCTTCTTCTTCTTTGTTTATAGGACATAAGCACTAATCTTTAGCTAGGCTGAATATTTGTTCTCGTTAACCCCTTCAGTGCGTAATTTTCAGATGCGAACCCCTATAAAAAAAGTGTAGTTTTTTTTTTTTTTTTTTTTTTTTTTTTTTTTTTTTTAGAACTTTGGAATTTGTTACCTTTTAATAACTTTTGAACCTCTCAAGCAATCACAATCAAATTTTCGGCATTATGATCTTTGTTGCTTCTAATTAGCTACTATAACTTGTCATTGTCGTATTTATGGTTATCATCATCATCATCATCATCATCATCTGGTTAGGTTACACAAAATTTGGGAATGCCTCAACAGATCAAGCCCAACTTTTCTGTGTGGTCTCTTGGGGTTCCTAGGTGAGCGCAAACTCGCTAAATATTGTCGGGAATAACATTACTCATACTATGGGCAATTATATTCGCCATACGCAGTACAAAATAGCCAAAGCAAAATGAAAGCGTATATATACGCCATCCGCACAGCAGGTGCGTTTTGAAGACACGAATTAACTCGCCACCCACACTGAAGGAAACTAAATACGCAGTTGATAAAGGACTTCTCATACTGATCCGTGCTTGAAACTACGCGTGTAGGTGTGTGTAAAAGGAGGAGTAATATAGGAATGGAGAGGGGAAAGGGGTGTTTGTTTGTTTCTATTGCTTTGTTTCGTATTTGCCTAACCTTCACAGTGCTAGTCTTTCGCATATTACAGATAAGAAACTTTATTACAAATGTTTCTTTTTGTTATTTGAATGTTAACCATTCATCTGTATCCACTTGATAGGTATTCTTGAACTGAAATTAACTTCCAGTTTATTCCTTTTGCTGGCAAAATATAGAAAAAATAATACGGTAGAAACAGAAGTACAGCTATGCAATTTATCCCAAGAAATAATAGAATTTCTCAAGTGGAATCCAACGCCATGAAGAAAGCTTTACTATATATCTGAAAGCCTTTAAAACAACTGGTTCCTAAAGGGGCAATTTGCCGCCATATAGATATCGTTCATTGCAGGAAAGCTTTTGACTGATACGGGACACAGGACCCGCCTAAAGTACTTTGTGATCATACAAAGAAGTGGCTTCACAAAGATGGAAAAAATGAGCAATGGATTAAGTCCAATATAACATCTTGGGAATGATTCTGTTCTTCCCTATACGTAGACTACAGTTTATTAAATCAACACTTTTGCTCTGTATGCCTATTGTTCACAAAACTGCTTTGTTATCTTTGGACTGTTCTAGTCGCATTAGAGCGAACATGCATTCCAAGTTTGTTATTGTTTGAGAGGAGGATGATATTTGTCGGTTTTTTGAATTATATTATTTGCACAGACACACACAATTCCTTCTCTCTGACTTCTTTTTTTGCTTTGTCTTCTTTTGTAGGACCCCCTTACATACATATCTTCTTCTTCTCCTAAGAGGAGAGCTTGTGTGGTCAGAACGTATTTTCCGTATCCATGGCAATGGAAATCGGATTATCAGAGCCTCCCTACGTTTCTCTTTAATGCCTATATAAGCCCTTTTGTTTCTGAAAATACTAAAATGAAGGGAGATGGAGAAGAGAATGCAATGATACACAGTTGGTTTTCTTTGTGAAAAGACAAAACTCTAGTAATCAGAAAGGATTTCTAGAATTTGTAATCCTAGTGACTGTTCTTCGTCAGGACTGTTAGCTGAATAAGCATTATAATGAATTGTTATACTACATTAAGAAGCGCATATATATATATATATTAGCTTCATCCTCACTCACATTCATTTTTCAGTATGTTATGGTGAGGGCGATTGAAGTTCAGGGCATCATTATTATTTTAAACTGATGGTGATTGAGTATGAGGGGTGCGGGGCCCGATTGGGAACATTTTGCGGGGCCCCAGGTTTATAACTAACTAACTCCAAGGTCTATATATATATATATATATACACTGCGCTCTCCCTGCTGGCCTACCATTTCCCTTTGTAACGTTTTTCTATCTGCAAAATGTCCTGGTGAAAACTCGTACCCTGTTTATTGCTTATAGTAGCGAATTTTTCAGAGAAATAAGTCAAATGGAAATACAGACAGTGAATGAATTTCACCCTTGTGTCTCGCAATTTTTCATGAAGATTCTGTACCAGTATTTGAGGCGCCTAGTATCAAAAGTCACCAAATCCATTTTTTTTTTTTTTTTTTTTTACCTAAATTGAGTTATATATCGTCATGGAAGCAGTATTTTGTTTAAAAGCTTAATATATCACACTAAAAATAAACTAGTTCAAATATGTAAATATTTAAGTTTTACGTCCCACGGTTAAGCTAAAGGAGACGGTGATGACACGAACTGAACATTTCATTCAATGGAAGAAGGTAGGAGGAATGAAGAAGTAGGAGGAAGCGGAAGAGCCCCGAGAAAACCTGCGAGCACGGTGTTTGTCCACCACAAAGTCTACATGGCGCGAGCTGGGATCGAACCAGGGACCCCAAACACTGGAAGTGAACGCTCTACCACTGAGCCACCGCGCTCCCCCTAATTTAAATATGGGACTTTGTACGTGTATATATGGAGATTCACTGCACGTTTTGAAAAATTACTCGAAACTAAGCTAATCGAATTTGGCGGATTTTGATACTAGACGCCTCATTTCATAGTTTCCTTCTCTTACAATTAAAAATATCGATGTCTAAGTCTAGTTTCTTGACCAACTTAGCAAGGAACTGTGGAATATCAAGAAACGAGATTAAGCAAAATTTAAAGTGCTTCTGTCCATAAAGACGGCAGCAGTCGCCAAAATCCTGATTGAGCAGAATAAGCCATAACAATATGTTTCAAGTTTGAAAATTTCATTTTATTTGTAAAACAGGTAAAGGCATGAAAAACAAAAACACATTAACCGACACCGGGATGAAATAGACATCTATTTGACGGTATGCTTATCATGGCTGCTATCTTGAAATCGGCCATTTTGTATCTCGCTCGACTGTTTGAAATAGAAGAGGAGTTACGTAATATATCAAATTAGGCTAGAATTTTACGAGAAATACAATAGTGAAGTCTATGTTTCCATAAATTTATATTTGTAAGACATAATGAATTGCACGTTGATATTGGTTCAAAGATTTCTTAACAGATGTATCTTTTTGAAAAAAAAAAAAAAATCTATCCAGAGAAACCTAATGTAGCTACGCTAGTGAGAACATCGTAGGTAACTACTTATGAAAGTTATAATCAGCTTGAAATCGTTATCGACTGCATACAAAATGAAATGCTAATGAGACAATCACAAACCTTAAGAAACTGATGGAAGACGGATGACATATTCTCCATTGGATTCTTCGAGTTAGAAGACAAACCTTCATAAGCAGCCACCTATTCAGTACGCATTAGTATACATTCGGTTTTCCTGACGATTTTTAAAAAAAATACATCCACGGAATTTTTCGCAGGAGAGGGTAAAGTTTGTCCTCTGGTTTTGTATTTTTAATATATAGATAATAAGAAAAAGGATATGCAAAGAAGTTGCACTGAGGTTGATTTATTTGATACCATCTCGGTATTCACGGTAGTATCGCATGACATATTCAGTAAGAATGCTAGGAAACTTTACTTAGTGCTGTGTTCAAAATAAAAGAATGTGTGAACCCAGAATAATGATACCAGTATAAGGCAACTGCAGGTATATACGCCAGTGCAGCTAAATACGCCAAGTGTTCAATACTGGGACGTTTAGGACGAAATCCGCTAGAATCCTTCTCCAATAAGTACCAGAGTGTTGGACAAGTCCGATTTGAAGAATACTCCGGGAGACAGCACTGAGGCCTCCAAGTCGTGCAGTGTTGTTTGCTTCGGGAGGGTTCCGTGGTAGGACGTTATTATTTCAATAGAGGTAAGAATCCGTTATTAGTACCGTGATGATTCAGAACATTGCCGATTGTTTACAGCAATGTACGCCTTATTTCGTGTCTGTCTAGGAACACTGTTTTGTAAGTGTAATTTCAATATTTGTGATTCCATGACTATTAAATCAATACCAAGCATGATACAGCGAAATACGCTAGGGCTTATGCAGGGCTGACTGCAGAAGACAAAAATGTTTTCATTTGTCCCACATGTTCCACTTAATATCGGTGTAGTCTTTTTTAAGTCACAGTACAGTGACACTGTTTGTTTATCTTCTTATGGACTAGTTTGTTTATCTTCTTATGGACTAAAACTTTTCGGTTTGGAACTTCATTTCAACTTTGGAGATTATCATTTTAACATTTTATCTTTTTATCTTCATCTTGCACTTTGGTTATTCTGTTTTTTTCTTCAGTCATGTTGTGTAGTAATATTTGAGTTCGTATGATACAGACGATGTATGTAGTTGTGAGATTTATTACAGGTTTTTAATAGTATTCTAGACTTGGCGTAATTACCTGCACGTGTTAATAAATACGCCACTTTGTAACATTGTTTTTTGTTTCACCTGGGGTACAAAATAGAAGTGAGTCGCATCATTGGAATATTTTTTCTACACGTGGAAAAGACTACAATGCAACGCACATGTATTGTTCTTTGTGTTTCATGAAAATTAAGACCATAAAAAATCCAACATCCTTAACATGGCGTATTTACCTGCACCTACCTTACATTTTTCGCAAACTCAAAGAAAATAACATTTTTACGCCCAGGGGTGTGTGTAAGAAAATTTGGGGGTATTAGGGATTGTTGAGGGTTGTACAGAAGTTTTAAACGTAAAAAAAAAAAAAAAAAAAAAATGAAGAAACTACTGCAGCATTAAATTCAGAAAATATTTGCTTATGTCCGCGGAAACTTAATACAAACTATTCATTTACTTATTAGGGAGATGCCATACCTTCCCTTGTAGAGTCCAAGGATGTACCTGTATTGCAATATGTTGTTGTGTGTACTTGACAGCCGAGAGTAGCAGAGCCATCTTAACGGTACCATAGCCACTTGGACAGGGGGCCCGCAAGCATGGTGGGGCACTGAGCAGAATGGCATGTATTAATTACATGTATTAGGAGCAAAATTTAGTCATAGGGACCACAACACACTTGTTTCCTCTGGGCCTAATATGCTGTTAAAACGGCATTGGAGCGTAGATTAGACTGGACGGTGGAGTAGACGGCACTAACGTCGCGGGGTCCGATTGGGAGCAATCGGTCCAATCGGCTTAAAGCCGGCCCTGTGAGGGTTTGAACGGTACGCCCTATTTCAGGCGGTATGGCCGACGTGAAGCTGTTTCTGACAACTGCAATGATGCATTCAGAGGAAAAACCTAAGGTGCAGTGTTTCGCGACCTGCTACTATCAGACCGTCTTGTGACTATCCGCTTGATGGAGTGTGTGGTGCACGTGAAGCGCGGAATGGTCCGGCAAAGTGAAAGATCTGGAAAAAGGAAGATTTTTTTTTTTTTTTTTCAGGTACGAGATGTGTTCAAAGCAGACCAAACTTCTTATTATAAATAAGTATCCAACGGCGCGCTTCGGGTTCCGCAAATAGCGATATAGCTCGGCAAAAGTTCGCCTCTTACTGTGTTCCGATCTATGCGTTAGTTGTCGAGTAACTACCGATTGAGTGATTTCATGTATAAGCTGCTCATCAGAGCGGTGAAAAAAAGCAACAGTGAAGGAATTGGAGGAAAAAATCGTCTATGTGAAATATTGCGTAAAAACATTCCAAATTCTTAACCAAGCATTCAAGAATGACTGATTGACTCTAACGTAGTGATATTATTGGTTAAACGTTTCAAGAATGGCAGAAGTTCAATTGCCGAAGATCGAAGTACCGGACTTCCGCAAGGCCCAACGCGCACGTTGTCTCCTAAGTCCTATTCTCCAAATTTGGACTGGGCAGAGTGTTATCTGTCTTTCAAACTTGAAACCACTTTGAAAGGCCATCGTTTCCATAGAGGAAGTTCAGGAAAACGCAACAAGAGTGCTACAAGCGATCGAAAAAAAAAATTGATTTCCAGCAGGCGTTCCAAAATTAGAAAAAGAATGCCAACGATGCGTTCACAGTAAAAGGGAGTATGTTGAAGGGGATAGTGGTTGTAATTTTGTAAAAAGACCGATAAACGAAGAACAGCAAAAGTTCACTGTTTTTTGAACGTATCTCGTATATGCCTCATTCTTTATATGACGAGCAATAAGTTAAGATATTCGAGTGGTGCACAAAGTTAATTAAGTTCGTAAATCAGACACTGATATTGGATCATATAGTTACAGGTGACGAAACCTGATCCTACCAATACTAGAATGCATGACAATGATAACCAGGATGTCTTCTATGACCGATGATGTGGCCGTTATCAAATCTTCACACGTTCAACCAAAGAACAGTACTTTTACAGAGTATCAAAGTCAGTTCTCAAACTTTATTGACGAACTTTGTATTTTATTTTATATTATTTTTATAAATTGACTTTTTCAAGCCAAGTATTATGTACTCTTCCTGGAAATGACGTTTTTGAAAAGAGATGGTTGGCTAGGTTTTCTGGATTTTTTTTTAAAAAAGGAAAGATATTTTCCTCTTTCTTGGAATGATTTTAGAATGTTATGCCTTCTTTTCAGTCAGTCAGAACCTTTCTTTTATTAGGATTATTCGATGGGCACTTTACTGTGGGCATTTTGTAAGAAGACTTTACAGTTGTCAGAAATTGTTTGAAATATATTGTTGGTTAATTTTTTAAAAATCTTTGAGTTTAACGTCCCACGCATATGTCCTTTAGGCTAAGGGAGATGAATGATTAAGACGAGTGAATGAGATGTTAGAATCGGTGGAATGAAACTGTGGGAAGAAATGGAAGCAACTCGGGAAAACCCACGGACACAATGTTGTCTACCGGAAAGTTACTTGGTCGAAACTTACTTGATCGAACAAGAGACCCCATACACCAGAGGTAAGCGCTCCACCACTGAGCCACTGTGACGCCATCAATTTAAAAAAAAATGCAAATACAATACATTATTTAAAATTCATTTTACGTGTACTTAATTACTTTAAATTTACTACATTCCTGATCTGGCAAAATGCAACATACTGGTATGACTGAAAATGGTGATTTTCTAAATGCTCTTTATGAATTCTACGTGCTGAGAACGCTCCTTACCGACAATGGATCATCTTGGTTCAGACCCCATTCACATCTGCTGTTTGAGTTAGTTAAATGACAATAGATGAACTACCGCAGTTCATTGACTGCCCTTCTGCGACACGTTGCAAAGTATCTTTGTGTCTCCAAACTCCCCCTACTGATATGGAATAAACTTCCAAGTTTTGGTGTTGGAAAGACTCTGATGGACAGAACATCTGTTTACAAACAGACGAAGGTGATCCATTGGCTGAATAATACCCAAAAATGGGGAGAAAAACACATATGCTCATCTGTTAAAAGCGAAATACCCTTCGGTGTGACAATAAGAACAGAATGAATTCGGAGAATTTATCAATGCTGCCATCTAATGAAAGATTTTCGTCGAAAGTTAGTTTATTTCCTATGAGATCGATTTCAAACATGTGGTTCGCGAGCCTTCATGGGGTCTTGCCAGGAAGAATATAAATAGGGCCGCTATATCTTACTAGAGGTCTGCATTGGCCGGAATTTTTTGCCCGAGCCCGGCCCGATCCGTGAGTTCATAATGAGAAGCCCGATCCGAGTCCGAAATAGGTTTTAGCATTTAGGCCCTAGCTCATGAGATAATCAAATGAGCCCAAAATAAGCCCGAATTACAGAAACTTAATAATTAACACAAAATTGTATTTTTTATTTACAACAAGAAGATGTTTAATTTTGCAGTTGTGCTTTAAAAGTTCTCCAGAAAGAATGGTCCAATAAATATCGTTGTATAGTACATTTACAAAGTTAGACCCGAAAAGGCCCGAGAAATATGGTTCTATATTTAAAAATTTACGGCCTAAGCCCGGCCCGGGCCCGAAGTGATATATGCTTTGTAAGCCCGAGTCCATGCAGACCTCTATCTCTTACTACTCATCCTGTCAAACTGTATTAACTATTACTATGGCGAGGCAGAGGTAAGACTTTAACCAGGAGGAACATTAAGAAATTGGACATCTCATGAGTATTTCTAATTAAATTTCAGTGATAATGTTGAGGACTATTCTTAGCTTAAAATGGATATCAGATTTAACTTGGCACTCAAACTACGTACCCAGTACTTCCGTATTTAATGATCATAGCCAAAAATTAAAGAAAAACACAAAGAAAAGAGCAAGTATAAGAAGTAAAGTATAAGCAAAATTATAATAGGTGTTTTCGGATAACTTTTTCTTAAGAATATCCACTTTATCATTAATGTACTTTCTGGGTTCTTCAGAAAGAAATGGATTCCTTCACTTCCTAGGATTAATATTTATATTTCATATTTTCTTTCACTTTGCTTATTTTCTGAAAAATCAAATACCCACACGATAAATCGAACGAGTTCAAACGAACGCATTCGATTGGGACCAAACTTGTCACGCTGGTAGATCATGAGCAGCTAAATCATCATCATCATAGGTATTCTGCCAGGTCAGGTCACTTTCAGGTATTAGCAGGTCACTTGCTGCAACTGAGAAGCTTCCAAGCTCCACGGTTTTCCGCTAACCTCCTCGTTTTTACGTACGATTTCTGTTTTGATATCGTCCATCAGTTGTAGTCTCCTTCGTCCCCTCCCTCTCTTTCTTGCCACCATTCTCTCTAGCAGGTCTCTCATAATATTGTTCCTTGTTAGCCAATGTTCCAAACAGTTTCTCTTCCTCTTCTTAATAATGTCTAAAATTATTCTATTCTCCGCCACCATTTCTAACAGCCTCTTAATCGTTTTCCGCTCGACCCTGCTAATTCTCTCTATTTTTCTCCATTGCCACATTCAAAAATCTTTCAGCCGTTTTTCATCTTTTTGCGTAATATCCATGTTTCTGAGCCATTCAGCACAATACTCCACACGAAGCATTTTATGAGTATGACATTTTAGCATTTTATGACAGCATGAGTGGAGCATTTTATGACAGCAGTTTGGGAATGGTGTCCCCTGCAGCCACAACAATTCTTCACCGAAGGCACGAAAAACCTTGTTTCGTGTTGACACAAGGTGTTGCCCATAATGGGGACTATGTTGAAAAATGACGTCACCATTTGTAACTGACATTGCAAGCTTTCCACTGATACCTATATCGGTGCCATCTCTCAAACACAAAGATATCTCCTTGGGAGCATTACTTTCTGAATCTCCCTCATAAAATGAAGGATTGCTTTCTTTTTTTTTTTTTTTTTTTTTTTGTTTTGTTTTTTACGACTATACCTATTTTACTTGTACTTTATTTTAACACATGTTTTATATCATTAAATATTTATTCACATAAGATGAAGAAAATCGTTAGAACCATATATAAGAGAATCATCAGAACAAAGCGTAAGATATCATGCGCGCCTTTGGCCTTTAGAAGAATCGGGTTCTATTCCCGGAGGGAGTCCATGTGATTCGGATCACACATTAAGCTGTAGGCTCGTGTCACATAGCCTCGTTGCTGAAAGAGACGCTAAACTCAAATCAAATCGACAGCACAACTATCCCAGAAATTTTACCGATGTGAAATTTTGTGATCAAAATGTATAGTACAATATTTTAGAATTGTTAATAAAAATATTTACTTGTGAAAGTAATATAAAGGTCATAATTCTCTTACATTTTGGTATAAGATGAAAGTTCTGAACAGCATCTTGAGATAAATGATTAAAAGAAAGTTTTAAGATTTGGTCTCGATATACTGAACAGTTCAGCATCTAGGATTCTGCACATAAATATGCACAAAAGTAAAAAGTACCACCTTTTGGGCAAAGATCATAAAACGTTTAAATCAAAGGAAATATTGTATCTATTTATTTATTTTTCACGACCACAAAACTCACATACCACTAGTCCATTATTGTCGAAGACGTATTCTTTTACGAAGTGTGTAAAAAAAAATGCCTTAGGCGTGTTTGGGCTAAAATCCTTCTTCGCCCTTTCCCAATAGCAAGATAATTGATGTGAATTTTTCCAGAGAAATTATATATCTCATATTGGAGATTTATTAATGAAATATTTACTTGTGAAGTATGACCAAAATTACCGCAATGTTTTTGATACAATGGCTAAGGCAATTTTGTTCATATTTCATAATATATCCTTGCGTACGTGCATATATATATATATATATATATATATATATATATATATATATATATATATATATATATATATATATATATATATAGATGGTGATCAGAAAAATGGAAACACCTGAACGAAATTGCAACTTACCAGATTAATATGGTGTCGGGCCACCTTTCGCCTTCAGAACAGCCTTGATGTGACGTGGGATGGAGGCATAGAGATCGTGAATGGTAGCAAGTGGAATTTCACACCATTCCTCGTGCAGGGCATCGGCCAGTTCTGTGAGGGAGGATGGAGGTGGAAATCGTCGCCGGAGTCGTGTTTCCAAGACGGACCACAGATGTTCAATTATGTTGAGATCTGAGGATTGGGCGGGCCAGGGGAGGTGTTGAACTTCATCCCGATGTTCCTCAAACCACGCTGCAACAGCGCCAGCTGTGTGAATGGGTGCATTATCATCCTGGAAGATGGCGTCACTGTCAGCGAACAACATCCGGACCATAGGATGCAAGTGGTCTCCTAAAATTGCGACATAATCGTTGGCAGTGATTCTTCCGCTAAGTGTGACCACAGGACCCAATGAAAACTATGATATTGCGGCCCACAGCATCACCGAGCCGCCGCCATATTTCACAGTTGGGCGGAGACACTGCAGATCATAAGCTTCTTTGGGCGTTCTCCACACATAAACACGGCCCGTGGTTGGGAATAGGGTGAAGTATGACTCATCCGACCATATCACACGTTTCCAGTCCTCAATGGTCCAAGTTGCATGGTCGCGGCACCATTTGCGGCGTGCGAAAGCGTTATGGTCCCTGATGAGCGGTTTGGCCCGTGCAACACGACCCCGTAAGTTCATGTCATATAATTCGCGGCGGACTGTGATTGTCGAAACAGGGTGGGGGAGGTGCTGATTGAGTTCCTCCGTCACTTGCTCCTCAGTGGCACGACGGTTCTGCGTGACAATGTGCTTTAATACATGCCGTGACCTGTCACTCATGATTTTCTTCCGCCCACTGTTCCGTTTCCCCGATGTGGTTTTCCCGTGTGTTGTGTAGGCCGTCATCACCTTCGACACTGTCCCACGTGACACATCTAGCACAGTAGCCACTGCCGTTACACTCACTCCACATAACCGCGCACCAACAATTTGCCCTCTTTAAAAATCTGAGAGGTCTCCCATTTTACACTACCTCCGTCTGCTGCAGCCACTGGACACTGCTGTTCTACAGCGTCTGACGTAGTATAGAGACCAACCTAACACACCACCACCAGCGGTCCGACGCTGCGGGCGCCATGACACCACTGCCAACCCATACATCTGATGTGTTGCCAACTACAGGTGTTTCCATTTTTCTGATCACCATCTGTATATATATATATATATATATATATATATATATATATATATATATATATATATATATATATATATATATATATATATATGTATCGTAAAAACTTGTGTGGGTAGTAGAGACAATGACAATCCGGGATTCTAGCCCTTTACCTATTTATTTCACAAAAATACAAAATAGTCTCTGTGTCTACAAAGCTAATGCATCTTCCTTATGACCAGAGGTGAAGGAAATAATGTTTTATACAGGAATCCCTTCACTCATGGCAGCCATTGGGGTGTCTTGTAGCGCCTTCAGGTTATGGTCCTTAGGTAACCTCCTCAGCTCATGGCAGCCTCGCGAGATATGGTTACTGTTTGCTTCAAGGTAGCCTCCAGGGATTTTACGAAAGGTAGAGCCCCTTCGTCCAATGCGACCACCAGAGCTGTTAAGGAGTAGCGATCAGTGGTCAACTGATGCCTCCGTCTTCCTTGGTTCCACTTTTATAGGCCCTCTTCAGGTGGCTCGTTTTCTTTCGGTTCACATCGTGTTGCGCTTCGTGTCTTCCGGGTTTGTGTATCGTCTGCTGCTTATAAACAATAGCACGTGTCGCTTATAAACATGTACTCACACTGTGACGTGAGGATAATTACAATAAGCAGGGATTTATTTGGGGAGGTTCTACATTTAATATGAGAGTAAATTATATTAAAAGTTATATAAGATTTTACTAACTGTAGAGAAAACTCGGGATTTGAGGCTCCTCATTCGGACCCCAGGACCCAATCCCTGCGTACGTCCATATATATATTTCTCCAACATTAAATTACACCTTCGGATTTTATTTATTTAAGATAAAAAATAATTTATATGCACAGGGTGAACACAAAGATTCTAATTGAAGTACAAAATATTCAAACTAGGCAAACTTTAATTATAACTAAAGATGTGCACACTGTTGATTGAGTTCAGTTGATTGAGTTGATTTTGAGTTTAACGTCCCTTTCAGCAGCAAGGCTATATGAGAAGAGACCTACTAATTAACATGGAATTCGAACCACGTGAGCTCTCACCGGGAATCGAACCCGGGTCTCCCACGCTTAGCTACGGAGGAGCTCATACTGTTGATTGATATATATGTGTAATGGACAACTATTGCTTTAATGTCTAAATGTCTAACACATCAGTATGGGGTCCATGGTGCTACGAACACAAAATAATACGTCATCACGTTCTGTGGGACATTCTTCTCAGCATTGTTGGAGTAATCCGTCTCAGAGAAAGCAAGTCTCACAGCTTCTTTCAATTCATTAATCGTTATCAAACGATAAAGCACCTTCTTATTTTGCCACTTCGGTTCGAGAATATCTCAATGATGTGTTTCCAGACGCTGCACTTACCATGAATCTTCTTCATTCCCTACTCCACTTGGCTGGCCACCTTGAAGCCCGGACTTAACGAACTGTGACAAGTCGCCCTGGGAATTCATCAAAAAATTTTGTTGCACCACAACATTATGCTACGATAATCGTCAGTTTCCGCAAAGATCAACGGAACAGCATTGTGGTAAGTTCTGACCTTCTATGTTTGTCAGTTATGGGTGAGCAAATTTCTAAATCAATTAATCTATTTGGCATAATAAAAACGTAAATTATGCTGTTTAAATAGCAAGTAATGGTCAGTCTTAGATTTTTAAAAAATCAAATGAAGGATTTTTTTTCTTTTTTTGGACTTTATGTATTTCACTGGTTGAGAAGATCGTTTTAAAAGTAACAACAAGAGTAAATTATTCATTCTAGAATTTCCCGAGATTTGTGTTGAAATATTGAGTTTTGAAACCCAAGATAATAATAGCTTTTTTTCTTTTTTTAAAAAAAGGAAAAGTGCAATTTTCCATTTTACCTTTCACTTAGTTACACTTAGTTTTGGGGGTAGGAAATAACTTTAAAATCTCCTTCTAAATTGCTATAAAAGCAATACCCATATAGAACACAGACATCCACGGGACGTCCGAGACTGATCTGCAATGGAGAACGGAATATTCCAGAATCATCCGAATTTGCTAACGTGACATTCATATGACCTCCGCGGGATATCAAGATGTCCGCTAATATCCCAGAAAACGGAAAATCCAACCGGATCTCAAAGGGATGTCTATTGGTAAATCAAGGGATAAAGTGATCCTAGGTATGTTCGACGTGGGATTTCCCTGAGATCTCCTGTCCCATCCGGTATGTTCCGTGGATATACTATGTGGGAATCCTTTAGGACATCCCATGCAGTACGTCAATGGGAGGTCTAGTCATTGTCCTGATAATCCTGGGAACTATATGGGATAATTATGATGAAAACAGGACGTCCTGGAAACGTCGTGTGCTATGTGGGCAAGTTTAAATTTTGGTCCCGGCACTTTAAATGTGTAAACGTGAGCATACAGCAAAACAAACTAACAGACTGACTCATAAGTAAAAGTAACTTTTTAGGTACGTAGGCAGCAAGCACGAAATGTGTAAAGCCGTTGAAATCTCGAATTTGATTTCTTTTAGATCACAAGAGTTTCTCTGTTATCATCAGTTGGAAGAAAGAAAAAAATCATTTTGCCTCACAGGAAGTCTTTTTCCCCACTCTAAAATCAAATCCATTTACATAAAATCTTTAGGTTAACGTTCCACGGTTATAAACTATAGTCTAAAGAAAATGGATGAATGGAAGAGAGCAAAAACGAAAGGATTGGTTCGATAAAAATAAGTGAAGAAAATGAACAAAAAAGTCCAGAAAATCAATAATTTTGTCTTCTAAACATTGCCATTGCCTGATACCGAACCAGAGACTCGTCACATCAAAGATGAGAACTTTACTATTGAGCCAGCGAGTGAATCGTTTCAAACGACACATCTCCAAAACAAGATACAGAACATTTCATATAATTTAGGATGTTTGTTTCGCTTTGAGTTTGCAGTTCTGAATCAGCTGAACCAATTTTGACCGAGAGATTATGGCAAAGCCCACACAGTTAATGCTGTCAACCACTGGTCTCTCGGTGCATTCAGTCTCCATGGTGCCTACCTTCTTGCAAAGCCACAAGATCATCATTTGTGGCTTTTGTGATGAGTCTACTTCCTGTGTCATTGTACGTAGAGCTCATTGTGTTTTGGTCGGTCCGTCACCAAAAGAACCTACAATGGATTTCTGCTTCAATAGGCTAGTTTAGAGAGAATTGACTAGGGTGGATAGAGGCTTTGCTGGTTCTCAAGTGAGGATTATTTGTTCAAAAAATCTTTTCCTCTTTCTCTCTCTCTCTCTCTCTCTCTCTCTCTCTCTCTCTGTGTGTGTGTGTGTGTGTGAGAGAGAGAGAGAATATGTTTGTATTTGTCTCGGTTTCATAAACATCAGAAATGGTTTAACTTTATTTAACCCTGCTCTTCATGTTTCAGAAATTGAATGACGCAATGTATTTTACATAATTCGAAAATAAATTTGTTTTCTACATACAGTAGACTGTTAACCGATCACCACGGGACCAAGTAACCTGATCGGATAAAAAGAAAAGTCAGCTAAAACGAAAACCAGCATTCCATAGCATTTCTTAAACGTTTCTTTCAACAAAAAAAGAATACTCATAACATTATAATTCAATAAATTTTATTTTTCAAACTCAGAAATTTCGGCCACAAGCTGTTAAAGCAGCACAGTTTAACCACAGTAGAGTAATTATTATACAAATTACACGCTTATTTACAAAGTATTTGTATTGATTGAAGAAAAACACAAACCTGAAAATCACTATTGAGCCTTGGAGGTGTAATGGTCCAGTGGTAAGGCACTCACCTCTGGTGCATGGAATCCGTGGTTCGATCCCACCCCTCAAAGTAAGCTTAATGGTGGGCAAACACCGTGTGTATGGATTTTCTCGAGATTGTTACGTTTCCTCTCAATTTCACCTTCCACCCTTTCATTCATTATTCATAATCACCGTTTTTCTTAACCTCGGAGCAGGGGCGTTAAACTCGAAAAAAGAGCTGGTTAAATTTACATTTTCTCAACGAGCCTTTTCTAAACGAGCTATACAGCATCTTTCAGATGATACAGACAATACAGGTAAAAAAAAAAAAAAAATCGATACCCATAAGCTATTAGGATCCATCTAATAATCCGTCCCACTGTGTGATCCATATATTCAAATATTCAACGTGTTCAGATGTAACCCAATGTAGTATATTAAAAAAAAAAAAAACACTAACCATTTATAATTATGGTAATATGTGTGTGCAATGGTGCATGAAATATAGTAAAATTATACGCGAAAGAGCTAAGATTTTGCCTTCGTTTCTCCTCAAAATAATACTGTTTTTAATCTATACGCTAACGAACATATCTTTGCATACCCCGATTTTTGTATTATTTTTATTAACAAATAACAGTCACTGTGACTAGTGTGTCACAGTGAGTTTTGGTGGGTTAGTCATAGTCGATTGGGGTAGGGATGTCACAATGAGTCAGTATATACTAAGTAACGTTTAAAATTTGAACAAGTTCTTAATGGAATTATTCCACAGTTTATACTGATTTGATAAACTAATGTAATGTCGTTGCAACCTTAAGCTAACATAATATTAATCATAATAATAAAATCTGGAACTCCTCATAGAGTTTCGTATTTTTCAGGTGTTTCAAGTTGCATAGAATAAGGACCAACGTGTAATAGGTTAGTTTGTTGGATTTAAGTTCAGCGTTTGAATTCCAATACCAAGGCTAGGCCTATGTGGACCTACAGCATAACGCAGGGTCCGAATCATATAAAATCCCGCCAGATATCGACCCGGGTTTCCCACATCCTAGCCGAATGCCTGAAGTGTAGATTGTGAAATACTACTGTATCTAATAGCATGATACAGCATTTCGTGCTTGGTAGAATCAGGGGCGTCATTTGGAGAGTGCAGGGAAAATTGTCCTCTCCGGAGTTAAATAAACGTTTTCTTAATTAAATGAAATGAAGTCTTTCAGTTTAACGTTTCTCGATTACGCACGTTAGGCTAAGGGAGGCGGATGATTAACCGTCTTCATCCCGGCGAAATTAAAATACCGCTAATTTTACAGAAATTATGTGATATCTTCAAATAGATAAAAGATAATCGAAATGTGAAACAAGAGCGCCCTAGACAATATTATTTTACATGATATACCGTTATCAGGACTCACTTATCTGCTTTCGATTTCGAGCCATTTTGAAAATCGGCATTTATTTTAGCGTTTTTAAACAGCTGAAAACGGAAAGCCACTAGGTGACTTGTGATAACGGTACCTCACACAAAATAATATTGTCTAGGGCGCTCTTGTTCCATATTTCAATTATCTCTTATCTATTTGAAGATATCACATAATTACTGTAAAATTAGCGGTATTTTAATTTCGCCGGGATGAAAACTCTTAAGGCAAGTGAATGACTATGGAAGAAAAGATGGAATGATAATGTGAGAGGTGTCCGGAATACCCGAGAAAACCTACGGACACGATTTTGTCCACTACAAACTGAATTTCAGTTTAATGTCCAACGATTATGTTCTTAAGACTAAGGAAGATGGATGATTAAAGGAAATGAGTGGCACTGGAAGAATTGGTGGAGTAAGAATGTGGAAGGAAATTGTAGTACTCCGAGAAAACTAACGAAAAGCAATGTTGTCCAACACAAACTTACTTGACTAGGAATCGAACCAGAGCCCTACTCATTAGAGACAAGCGCTGCACCGCTAAGTTACCTTGACCCCCTGCTGCTTTCAAATAAATTGTATATTAATATACAGTACTAATAAAAATGTAAAACTCTTACGTCGCTGAACAGTCTTAACCCCAGCTGGCAAAATCTAAAATGACGCTACGTACTAAGTGAAGTAGATCAAAAATTTCACTTCCAGATGAAGATGTCAGTCTTTAACTAAACCCGGTATGGCATCAGCCTTCAAACTAAAATTATTTGCAGACTTGCAATGTTTTCTACCATTTCAGATATCCAGATATACAAGTATATTATAACATTGCTGCAGAGAACAGTGAGAAGTATGTATTTCTTATTTTTAGGCGTTTGCCAGGGACGATGTAAAAGTTATACCAAATATGTATTAATCTAAATTTATTGATATGTCTTAATTAACCCCTAGAGAATATTAACTTGCACAGTAGTATTAAGTTTCTAATTTACTGAATGAAAAAAAGAAGGCTCAAATATAAGTTTCGAATTTTCTGTCCTCTTAGGCCTGTAACGTTTCTACCATAAAGAGAGATTTCTGTCTAGACATCAAAATGCCCACATAAATCAAAGGCAGGAATTTTGAATCTAAAGTATGTTTCTCGATAAGTCCTTTCTTCCGGAAGACAGTCAAACTCCACCTCCGAAACAAATTTCTGTAAAAATCATGAGTATTGATTCAGAATTTTAAGCCAATTTTTAAACTCCTAAACTATAGCTATATGTTATAAGTATCGCAACTCGTATAATCAGCTATGTCCATCTGTCTGCCTGTCGACAGTTACCCGACTGAAAAGGGTAAGAAATACAACAAGCGTTGTTTTGATACCAACCATACATGTTGTAAGGCTGGTCTTACAAGAAAGTTACCCAGGTAGATACTCATGCTACTCTCCCCGAAGAAGAGGTTCCATCTCCATAATCTCTTTTGAAACTGGAAGTGGTAGAAATTTATAATATCGGGTTTGAACATGGACAACTATAGAGAGAAAATAGTAATCGGTAGGGAGAAACCAGTTCCACAATCTCTATTGAAACTGGAAATGGTAGAAATGTATAATACCCGGTTTCAACATGGACAACTACAGAGGGAAAACGATAATAGATAGCGAGAAATACTTTCTTTATACTGATTCGCCGTTCCAAGAATATGTTTCTACTAAAATCGAAAATGGTTAAAACCTACTATCATTTCCTGTTTTGAAAGTGATCTCTTTAGGGCAAAAACGATAAGAGAGAGTGGAAAATGGTTTTTCGATATGGATACAATGTTTTTAGAGTAGGTTCCATCTCTGACATTGTCCCTCAATTGAAACCGGAAGTCATAGTTTTTACTACATCTGTCTTTAATATTGAATATCCAGTGTTTGGGAGTACATCAATACCATAGTGAAACGTGTCCCCCTTCTTCGATACCGCTTTTCATTCCTCAGATAAGTCATTCTTGTCCCAAATAGATATCTGCCGATGCTACTGACAGCCTTTTCATATTGCAAACGATCGTATAGATAAAAAAAATGTTGATTTTTTGCATCAGAGAAACGTTTTTCGATTGTTCCTTTCGTTATTAAGAAAGAAGATTACCATTCCGATCAGGCAAGTATTAGCGCGAGGCCTATCCTGTGAGCTAGAGACTTAGCCCGACCGAACTCAAATACCAATCTGATTAGAGAGTACAAGCCCAATTGCAGAGAACACCAATGCTCCTCAGTGGAACTCAAACCAAAAAATGAGTTTATCCAACGAGCACCGCGTTGGGGCAGGCTGGGGAGAATTCATGTGCCCTCGCTTCCTAAGGTTTACTGAGTCCCGTATTAAAATTCTCTTTGATTGCTTGTAATTATACCTGACAATGAAACACTTACGTATACTTGAACGCTTGCCGCCTAAAAGTTATACATAAATCGGTGCCACTGGTTGGTTCCACCCGATTAATCATCAGCCGAGAACCTCATGTTACTCGACTACAAAAGATGCGTCGGGGCCCTGGTTGCGCCAAGTGGACTTTGTGGTGGACAGTGCCGTGCCGTGAAAAATCAGCGCCCGGGGCGAGAGTATATGACGGCGCCCCTATACATATATTCCAAGTAATTTTTCCTTTCTTTTGCCCCTTTTTCTCCCGATTTTTCCACCCCTTACTTCGGCGCCCGGGGCTGTCGCCCCGCTCGCCCTCCCATGGTACGGCCCTGGTGGACAAACACTGTGTTCGTGGGTTTTTTCGGAGTTCTCATATTTACTCGCACTTTAATCATTCTACTATGCATTCATTTCTCACCATCACCGTCTTCTTTAGCCTAGCCGGCATAAGCTTGGGACGTAAAACTTAAATTTTATACTACAAAACAATACTGGCAACACTGAGTGAGTCACTCTGCTATCCTATACCTAATCGGAGCTCATGCGTTCGGATCCCGTTTTAAGTAGCGTTGTTGCTGACACAATGTAATAATAATAATAATAATAATAATAATAATAATAATAATAATAATAATAATAATAATAATAATAATAATAATAATAATAATAATAACAATAATAATAATAATAATAATAATAATAATAATAAAGCAATGAAAAGGCTCTTTACGTAAACATGTACTAAATATTAAATATGTGACCTTGTTTGCTGCTGAACTAAATTTATTAAACAACTCAGCAATTATTTTCATTTTACTCTTGTACAGAAATAGAACAGCTTACATAAGCTAACTGGTTAAGGAAATGCATTAGTTTATTAAAATGGTGATAGTTATCATAAGATTTCCGTAGTAAGCAAAATAAGAAACCAGAGCGACTTTAACAATTACACTGTACGTATACAAAACAACAAAAGGACTGTTGAACTCTTAAAAGGGCTGAACAATTATTCTAATTTTTAGACCATTTTGTTTCTTCTTCTAGCATTACGACCTCCGAAGGGCCATCGTCATCCAGGAAGCTTGTTAATTGAATAATATTCCGGTGTCTGGTCATCTTGACTGAGGTTTCCCAAGTTTTTTATTTTTCTTTAAATAAGGAAGTACCTTTGAAATATAGTGTCTGTAATATATACTTCCTTCCACTTCCTTTTGGGTTATTAGGGGAGGCAGCACTGTGGCCCAGTGGCAGAGCGCTTACCTCTGGTGCGTAACGTTCCTGGTTCAATACCCGGCCAAGTAAGCTTGTGGTGGACAACAGCGTGTCCGTAGGTTTTCTCGGGTATTCCTGTTTCCTTCCACATTTTCATTTCACAATTTTTTCCATCATAGTGGGATGTTAAACTGAAATACTTCATTTCGTTTTCATTTTGGATTATTGTAGCTGTTCTGGTTCTTGAATATTGAAGATTCCAGTGTTAATAAGCTACGTAGGCTGTATCTAATACACCCTTAAGGTTAGTGTAAAGGGACATGTTTCGCCGATAGATGTCACTACAGTCTTCGTATCTCTCCCATGTATTTTTTACCTTTCGCGAAAATTTACAATTTATTTTATAAATTTCAACCTAGAGACTTCAAATTTGTAGAGAAGGAACTTTATAACCTATTAAAGGGAACAATCCGTGCCGATTTTTTATTTAGAATTTTCTTCATTGTTAAAACAACTCCATTGTTAAAGGATTGGATATCCATTTCAACAATAAAACCATTTCAACAATGGAGAAAATTCTAAATAAAAAATCGGCTCGGATTATTGACTTTGATAGATTATGAAGTTCCTTTTCTAAAAATTTGAAGTCTGTAGGTTGAAATTTCTAAGAGAAATCGTGAATTTTCGTGAAATATAAAAAATACAATGGAGAGATCTGAAGACAGTAGTGCCATCTATCGATAAAACTTGTCCCTTTAAACCAACCTTAAAGAAATATCGGTAAATAGTAAATTTTTGCCTAGCTCGTCCGAAGTACTCGATCTTTTAACACGAGAGGCCTAGATTCGGTTTTGGTGGTTTCTCATGTGGTTCGGACACCATGTTAAGCTGCACGTCGACATCTCATACAGCATTGGTGCCTAAAGACAAGCTAAACTCCATTCTGACCAAGCCAGCTTTTTAATTCAAGAACATCCTCAATTGCTTCTTTGTTTGTTTGTTAAAATTTAGCGATGCTTTACAACACCGAGGCTATACAAGACATGGACCAACAGCTTAAGGTGGAATCAGAATCACCGTAATACGTTCCATTCTCACCAGCTGGGAATCGATCCCGGAACCCGTTCATCAAAGGCACGGCAGAGCTGGGTAATTATACGTAAAAAGAAGAGGTTTTCTACATAACGCGTAAAGTATGCAAAGTACATAAAGTATGAAAAAACTAGAAACAAGTCTATTAATAAGTCTACTACTAAACCACCTTCCACAGCACACCCTTCGTTTTTGATTTCACATATTTTACCATACTTTTGAACCACATTATTTTAACTCAAGTGAAAACCCTGTATTGTGGACCAATGGAAAAATTTCATAAGGAAAGGGAGAAAATTTTAAACTATTCAATTACAGTTAAGTAAATTGAAATATTAGCCTCATTGTCCATTCTTTGTCATGTGCTGTATATGATGAAATTTTATTTAATTAATGCCCCATTTTTCATCTTGGCATAAAAGGACACAAACGTTCATAAATTAAGTAGCCTATACATATCTTCCACACTAATTTCCAGAGACTGTTATATTTTGCACAGCTTTTTTCCTATGTGTGTATATCGCCTAGTACATTTAAACTCCATTTGAAACTCAATGAGATCTATTAAAAAGGGATTGGTGCAGAGCAAAGGTGACAGAAACGTAATGGGAGGGGGGATCTATGAGATATATATAGTGTAGGGTTGGGTGAGGGAGCAGAAATGTGGGTGGTGACACATCGCTTCCCACAAATTACCATTCCGTCACTCACTAAAACCCCTCTTTTTTCTCCCTCCCCCTTTTGAACATCAACCACCACCAACCCTCTCCAAGTCTCTCATCTTCAATTAGCTCCACAATTTAAGGGTAATGATGAGTTGAGACCCTTCTCTAGCACTTTTTCTACAGTCCAGAACAAGGGAGAGGGGAGGAGTGATGGCGAATCCATTGTGATTGCACATGGATGTCCTCCCTTCTGCTATAGTTTCCAACCAGCTGCAACCCTCCCAAAATTTCGTTTCCCTTCCCCTTTATTTGAAGCCATCATGTTCAAAATCGAGTTAGTGGGCAGTATTTTTCTTCTTCTTCTTCTTCAGTGGACAAAATCTCCCATTTCCTGCTACCTCTCCCTCTTTTTATTTCTACTACAAATGGAAAAAAGGAAAGTGAATAGCAGAAGTCTGTGTCAATCACAAAATGGGAGACCAAAGCACGAGCCACCTAAGTATACAATGCTGTAATAGAGAAATCAGTAGGAGGCCTTCCATGTGTTTGCCTCTATTTATGAACTGCCAGCCGCCATCTGCTTACAGCTGTTTAATCTTTGTTTTGTTCTGGGTCACTTTTGAGTTTGGAATGCAGAAACTAACTTATATACTTCTGCTCTCTTTCGTAGAATATCTACATACTGGTAGTACTTCCAACCCTCGTCAAATGTTTGTATTACTATAAATTAAAAGGAATTCAACAACCATAGCGTAATCATGCTCCACTGGAAAACTGTTGCCTCTGTCCTAGATATGGGCGCCCGAAGAAAAGGGCAGTGTGCACCCCCAACCCTTCCCCATCTGGCTCACAGTGAAAGATAGGTCTGTATCTTTCAGGACTGAACTGAAGTACGTATTTAAGGTTTCACGCCTTATGCGGTTTCGTTTTTAAGAATTTTCACCACGCTCCTTATGATTTTAACTCTCATTTTTGAGAGTGGGACTCGACTCCCTGTAAACAATCGATTAGGATTTGATTCTTAGTGAACAATCAATTCAGGATTCGATTCCCAATGAACAATCGATCCAGGATTCGATAACGATTTGGACGTATTACAGCGGTTCGAATTCTCGTATAACCTTGGTGCTTGAAAAAGAACTCTAGATTTAAACAAACAACAATCTAACAAAATAGGTTTGCAAATTAAGAAAGAAACATGGAAACATCTAAACTAGAAACTATTTTCAAATAATGTCTATAGCAGCGGCGTCATTTAAAGGGGGGGGGACAGGGAGGGCCAGTTGTCCCCCCCTGAGTTTGAGATTTTTATAGATTTTACCAATAGAATAGTAGCACGTCAGTAAAAAACTCCGAATTTTACTCATATCAAGAGGTCTTTCCTCCCCTCCAAGCAAAATTTGAAATGACGCTCCTGATCTATAGAAAAATAATCACATGGATAATCAAGATGACGAGAGTGGCAGATACGGAAATAAATAGGCATTGCAGTGGCAGTGGATCGATCATATTGCGAGAAGAAATTATAATAGGTGGACAACAGCAATCCTTGATTAGATATCAAGTTATAATGAGTGAACTGAGAAACTTCCTTATACGAGGTGATACGATGAAATGACGAAGCATTGGAGTAACGAGGAAAAGAACTGCTCGAGACAGATAATCGTGGAGAAGAGTTTGATAGGCCTCTATCTGTATTGAATATTGTAATATTAAATATAGTTTGTTTTCAGAATATAATGAGGTGTTTTGAGCTGCTTATACTTTGCAATTTATCTTTGGCAAAATCAGTCCTCGAAATTGTCATTTTGATTAGTTAATTCTTTACTAGACCTATACTTAACGTCTCCTGTTTATTGGATTTATTTACTGGGTTTATTTATTGGGATTTGAAGTATCTTTCTTTCAGCTCCTGGGCTTTATTAAAGAGACACATAGCTTAATGTGGGAATCAAACACAAGAGCTCCCAGTGGGAATCGAATCTAGTCTCCAGCACTAGTCATGTAGCCAGGAAAGACTTCTGTAAGATAAATCTGAAAATCAGATACGATTATGACAATAGTGGTCAATATAACATGTTATACAAGTAGGCCTACCCTTTCCCTAGCAAGCACAACTCACATTTGGAATTTTGTCTTGCGTTCGCCAGCTAGAGTTTGAGAAGCTCAACTAATCAGTTCTCAGGTTAAGAAAATTGAGAAAGTAATACGCGAACATTTAGCCAGTGATATTACTTACAAACAGAGCCAGGTTTACAGTATACAAAGTTACGATAATTCCCCCATTCGGTTGATAATACTCCTTTTTTATTCTCATACCAAATTTTCCTGGCAGCAGACTGCTCAAGTTAAATTTTGAAGCTTCCTTAGTGTTAAAAAGCATGTGCTAATGGCGGAACAGTACACTTTCATGGTGGGTACTGATCTGCAGAAACGTTACAAGATGAATTAAAAGGGTAGCGGGATTCACCGATATCACTGAACATTGTACGGAAGGAATAATGGGAATATTTTTATTCATGGAGCATGTATTTGTGCCCTACAGGTGGCCCACTTATAAAGCTGTAAACTTTTTGACCGTTCAGAATTTTATGGGCTTTAGAATTTTATGGAGTGGTATATAATTTGTTGTCCATAAATGTTTTAAGAAATCAAGAGTATTACCATGAAACGTGGGACTGTTCCGTGCATGCGGCTCCGGACAGTTGCCAGGTTCTCCTATTGTTAATGCAGTAAAGTTCATGTAATTCATGATAAATCTTTGCAGCCCGTAAGAGGTAATTGGAATAATTATGAATTATTTTTATGAATTATTGTTTTTATTCATTGTATGTAAGAGCAATTTGTAGTGATCTCTAATTATAAGCGAAGCATAAGGTTGACTTTGGAATTTGACTGACTGCAACTTTGAATTTTTTTAAAGATTATTTCCAATTGCTGAATTAAAACTCTGTAGTTCTACTTAAATTCTACAATATCAGTAGCAAAGGATTAGGACTAGAATTAGAAACAGGAATTAGATTTCTGTGTTTTCGGCATGTATGGCACTGTTAGCCTCCTCACGTATGAAGGATGATATCTCTCGGTAGGGATGCGCACGAGACGAGTCGAGACAGGATTTTCCTTACAAAATTCGAGTCGAGACACGGCTCTTCCAATAGAGAAATATACATTTTTCGAGTCGAGACATCACTTTTACAGCACATTTTCGAGTCGAGACAACCATAAATCTTGTCTCGTGCGCATCCCTATCCCTCGGCAACTACGTTTCCCGGAAAATTGTGGAGGAAGAAAGGAATGGGGAAGGAAGGACTGTCGTTAGGTACCATCCCGGGATTTGCTTCATGTGAATGAGAGAAAACCTCATATCAGGATGGATGACCTGAATAAAATATTTTTTTTACAGTTTTTCGATCGAGTCTGTGCACCGGGAATCGAACATGGGACCGCTATCATCAAAGGGAAGAGCGTTAGCGACTACACTACGTGGGACCACCTACAATATCAACGAAAAAAAAAAGCCCAAAGATGAGTGATACGGCAATCGATAGATCTCACGGAACCTATATATGGGTGAGTGTAAATCCTCGTATGTAATTTAAAAAACTAGCATTGAACTAGTACTGTTTAGCAAAACAACCATGCACACTATGGGTAATGAGCAGTTTGTGGAAGTTCATGACCTAAAGATTATAGATATAGGCCTATGACCTATAAAATGCTCTTAAAAATATGGAAAAATAACCTAAAAATTATGAAAAATGACCTAAAAATTGTAAAAAAAAAAAAAAAAAATGTCGATTAAATTTGTAAATGTAACTTTAAAAAGAATATAACAAACATACCAAATGATGGGCATCATCTCTGAGCTACCATAAAATAATAATAATAATAATAATAACAATAATAATAATAATAATAATAATAATAATAATAATAATAATAATAATAATAATAATAAGGTACCTTCATCAGTTGAAATATGTAAGTTTGATTTTAAATGAAAATAGCCAAACATATCTACGAGTAAATTTAAACAATTCAATAATTGAGACAAGTACAGAAAATTTTTCAGCGTAAAATACACTCGTTTCCCGCATCTCCGCTTACTTTCTAGCACAGTGAATTTCCATGACCTGCGAGCTACTCAAAGATAAAGAAATAATGCCTTCATGTAAATCGTGTAATTATTGTTCAGAATTATCAAAATTGTATATGAAAAATCTGAAAATGAAAATCAGGGACTCATTCGGGAGAGGAGAACTTCTTTGACAAGCTGCCTTTTCCCGCCAAGGTTCAGACCGTCGAAAAACTAACAAATTTAAAACGTCATAAATTATTTTAAAAAATATTACATACACACAAATTAATTTTGGAAATATTTAATGAAAATGAAAACTCAATTTTATTCACACTTTCTTTACATATGGACTGCAACAATATACTACCACATAGAAACAAAGGCTAATGCCTGTAAATCAGATTTTTTTTTTTTTAATTGTCATCTTATGAGAAAATGGTTTTACCTAGTTGCAAAGTTTTGAGCACATTGCAAACATCGAAAGAATGACATAAATACTTTTAAAAACTACCGAAACACCAAAACTGACGAAAAATCACTAAAACAGGAAAAATGAAAAAAAAAAACTAACTAAAAGCCGAAAATTGACAAAATATGCAAAAAAAAAAAAAAAAAAAACTGAAATTAGCATTTCTTTTTAAAAAATTTCAGAACAAAATGTATTATTGTGTATATTTGGTGAACATTATGTCCGCGATACTAGAAAAAAGATGATATTTCATCAGCTTCCGCCTCCTAGTAATCAGATATAGCCCACATTTGTGATTAATTCGTAAACTTTAAATTTTGTTTACTATGATATTCACCAATGATAAGGCACACAATTGTAGGCCACATTGAGATTAAAAAAAAAAAAGACAGAATGAGATGCTTGAGGATAAATTCTCTGGAGCAGTTTTTGAGAAAAATTAAATTTTATGGCTTTAAAAAGTACAGAGGGCTTCCAATAAGTTTTGCACAAATGTGTATAATATTTTTATTAGTTGCAACATGAAGATGAAATTTTAGGTGAATATACTTCAAAAATATAATAATAATTATTTCCTATTGTTCACACGTAAACTACAATGGACACTGAAGTAGACATCAGAACTCGACAAAGGTCGCTAATGGAATTCCTGTTCAAAACCTGTGATGAATCAGCCACATCAGTTCGTAACGAAGTTGCTTCCTGTTTATGGGGATCACACACTGGACCGTTACAGTATCCAACGTTGATTGTAATGGTTTCAAAAAACCTAGACTTTCCAGGACAGCCCAGAAAATTATGGCCTCCTTTTTCTGGAATCAGTGCGATACCATTTTTATAAACTTCTTGGAGAATGGTTCCACAATTAACAAGAAGCGTTATCGCTTGTCATTGGATAAGGTCATGGTACGGTCATCAAACTTCATCATGACAATGCCAAGCCTCAAACAACCATGATGGCACAGTAGTAAATAATGAAAATGAGATGGGAAGTCATCCCTCAGCGTCCCTCAGAGGTCACATTGAGTGACATTGTCTTCTAGCCAAAGGATCAAACTATGTTCTAACATTTCATCGTCGTTTTCCAAAAAATTAACAATATTATAACCGTCTATGTAGAACTATGTAGAACTACCTTTGTATGTTGTTTATTACCAATCGGATGTAGTTGCTTCTTTGTATTCTGTTGTAATATATTACTTATTAATTTATGCATTGTATATGTACTGTTTATGTACCGATAAAAGTACCAGTAACAATTGCACTTGTTTGTTTTTTAATTTCCTGTAACAATGATAATACGGTCTTCGCAGTTTCAATTTCGTTTCTCCCTTATTCCAAAGTTATAAGAAACATGGCCTACATTCATGAGATAAACTAAAATATCTCAGATAATATGTTAAGTTAGTTTCATGAAATATGGCAATTTGATTAATAGTAAAGTAATACACACACAGAACTTCTTTTCCAGCGAGTTATGCTTAATACCAAAATCACTAGAACTGTAATAATGCTCCAGTCTTAAATATGGTGATTAATAGTGACTCAAAATGCATCATATTGAATTTTTATGAACTTAAAGTCCCGACAAAAAAGGACTATAATCATATCAATCTAGAACAAAATTACTGTCATAAATTCTTCCACGTTTGACGGGCATCTGCCAAGGAAAATGATGTGACATGATAGTGAAGGGGGAATTCATAAGCTACTAATTTAAAAAAGAAAGGGTGAGCTTCTTATGACTGTTTAAAAAAGGGGAAGACTATTGCGTGTCTCGTTAGCAGGAATTTTAAACCAGAAATTGATTTTTATTCACTGTGTTAAACGATAAAGAAAGTAATAGAAAAGCCGCTGAGTTTTGTAGAAGAACTTCACTGCAAGTAAATTTCGAAATGATCTCTTCGGAATTCGAAAGTCAGTTATTTCCGCTCGTCTTGTTAGTAGTGTCTTGTAGTACGGGTTCGATTCCTGGTAGAACAGCTTTGGAATTCGAACGCAATACGATAGCTCAAATTCCATCCTAAGCTGTGGATCCATGTATCATATAGCCTCCATTCCAACTCCAACCAATCGAAATCAAAGTCCATGGTGATATTTTTGATAGAAGTTTGATATAAGGTGATAAGTTTGTTTCCGATCATACAGTGGCGTATTTAGGGGGGAGGGCTTCCGGGCTTAAGCCCCCCGAAATCTTACTTACTGTAGTAAAGTATATGAAGTATCTTGCAAAATTTTCACATTTTCAGGCAAAGCCCCCCCCCCCCGAAACAAAATCGTAAATACGCCACTGCGATCATATAATGGCCTAACAGCTCAACCAATTGATTTAAATTTGTAAACATAGATAAGAGTTCCTGTAGATCAAATTGAGCTATTAATCATGTGACTTTCGCTAAAATACGAATAACAATACGAGTTATAGTGTAGCGGGAATTTCAAACATATTTTAGGTATACAATAATGGATTCATTCATAACCATCAAAAGTACTCTCCAATTATTGGTAGGTCACTCGCCATATCTGGGAGGCTTCCACGCAGCTAACCTTGTCTTTATATGCCCATATGAACTTAATTTCTTATTTTGATGTGAACAATCATCTATTAAAGTTTGTCGATGTACATAATTTGAAAAGTGTAAACATATTGTGGCATCTGCTAACGGAATTCTGATTCTGCTTATCTCTCTTTAACTATGCACAGCACCGTTCTTCTTTAATTACAATTTAAGTACTGTGTTCTTGGAGGGATTTTATTTTAATCCTTTCAGTAATTACAAAGAAGTATATCACCAACATTGACTTTCCCTCCCCTCTTCTGTTCTCAGCAATTCCTCGGAGAGAAAGAGAGGAAGGTAAGATTTATAGACACTTAATTCTATATTACATTTCTTAGAGAGGGTTGGTTGATCAATTCTTAAATAGAAATGAATTTACATGCAATCATGAGGAATAAATAACTGTTGAAGTCAGCCATATTTATGCTGGTTTCCCTTCGAATGCTAAAGGGTAATTAGTTTTTCTTAGGGTTAATTAGAATACTGTAAACCCTTTCTCTCTTAAGACAACAGACAAAAGTCAAAGTATATGATTAATTATTCATTACCGGTACGCGTTCTTCATCAGTGGCGGAAATAGTTTCTTCTTGAAGACAAGGATTAACCAGAGGTTTGGTTTCAAACTTCCTTCGATTCTAAAAGTACAAATTTAAGTTGAATGTTATTAAAAACATTGAATTTATCTTTGAAGGATTTATGATATCGTCGTATAATTGAAACCACTATTGAAACGTAACTATATCATGCTTTTACATCTTCATATAAAATAAAATGAAATATTTCAGTTTGACGTCCCGCGGTTCCCCTTAGGCTAAGGGAGATGATTAAAGCAAGTGAATGATGATGGAAGAATTGGTGGAATGAGAAGGTGGGAGGGAACGGGATTACCCATGTCACGATGTTAGCCACCACAAAATTACTTGGCAGGGATCGAACTAGGGACCTCACACACAAAGAGGTAAGCGTTCTACCACTGAGCCACCGTGCCCTTATTTCTTCATACAGTATTAAAAAGAAAACTTCTACACAAATTGATTAGATCATACATCAATAATAGATCGGAGAACTCATCTCCCCACGGTTAGTCCTCAACCCCACAAATTTTACGGACATATCTCCACAAAGGAGAAATCAAATTTTCAACTTTCTCGATGGCTCTTATATTCAGTAATCCTTCCTCCTCTGGGAACTACAGATAAAAGTGATGTAATTGAATAATATTATTTTATTAAAAGTTCACAGTTATTACTAAGTAGTTCAATTAAAAAAAAAAAAAAACCCTTTTTCAAGCCCTAAAATTTAAAACGATACAAAATTGTGTTAAGAGTCTTCATCCCGGCGAAATTAAAATACCGCTAATTTTACAGTAATTATGTGATATCTTCAAATAGATAAAAGATAATCAAAATGTGGAACAAGAGCGCCATAGACAATATTATTTTACATGAGAAACCGTTATCACGACTCACTTATCTGCTTTCGATTTCGAGCCATTTTGAAAAGCGGCATTTATTTCCGCGTTTCTAAACAGCTGAAAACGGAAAGCCACTAGGTGACTTGTGATAACGGTACCTTACGCAAAATAATATTGTCTAGGGCGCTCTTGTTCCATATTTCAATTATATTTTATCTATTTGAAGATATCACATAATTACTGTAAAATTAGCGATATTTTAATTTCGCCGGGATGAAGACTCTTAAGACCCTGAGCATCCGTAATAAAGGTCAGTAGCGTTGAAGAAGGAAGCTTTCTGCTCTATTTTTATCAGAGAACAATTTTACAAATTTAATCCCAGCAAGTTTTCAAGTTCAAAATTAAATATTATTGATATTATATAGGAGGCCCAGGTAGGATGATCATGTAACCAGAATGGAAGAAAGTAGGAACGGTTTAAAATTTTAAGTGGAAACCGAATCGAGAAAAGACCACTAGGAGAGCCATACTAAGCTGGTTATAAAGTTAGATGATAGGAAAATACTAAGCTGGATATTCCAGAAATAGGAATAAAAGGTAGAAATTGGATCCAGTTGCCTAAGGACAAAAGACAATGGAAATCTTTTGTGAACACGGCATTGAAATTTCGGGTTCCCTACCCAATAGAATTAGTAACAGCCCAGTTTGTGAGCCTAAACCTGCACCAGTGCCATCTGTTAGCGACCGGGTGAACTAGCACTGGCTGGGAATCGAACCCGGGACTACGTGCACGTAAGTCCAACGCTGTAACCACTTGTCTCCTACAGTGTCTCCTACAAAATTAATTAGGTGTAAATATTGTTGATGGTTGAAGTTAATGTCTTCTTTGAGCATCAAGAAATATGATGATTAAAAAAAAAAAAAAAAATCTTAGCAAGGAAGCACATCCTAGATCTACGTTCTCCTCCTGCATCCTGGCTTAGTGTTAGAACGTTCACCTCTGGAGCATGGTATCCCTGGTTCAACCCCAGGTCGCGCCAAGTGGACTTGTGGTGGACAAGCACCATGTGCGTTGGTTTCCTAGGGCTTCTCCCATTTCCTTCCAGTTCCTTTATTCCACCATTTTATTTATTTCTCATCATCACCATTTCCTTTAGCCTAGCCGCCATCAGCGTGGGACGTAAGACTCAAAGATTGCATTTCATTTTTCCCTCCTGCATCCTTTTGGTAAAACTAAAATAAATGCAAGTGGGAAAGAGTGATATCAACGAGGCTAGATTTGAAGCTTTCTTGTCTCTAAACAAGTGCAGTAAAAGTGCTTTATCGTCTTGAAAAGTAGATTTCTTTTCATTAGAAGATCTCTGTGCCGTCTCATATCGAGTCACGAAAATTCTTTCTCTTTTCATCTTGTGGGCAACACTAGTGGCAAGGTAAGAGATATGTGTAAGAGTGCGAAGCGAAGTTTCAATAATTACAAATTAGCATAGTTGCAAATAACTTGCTTACAAAATATGACAAAATGTTCTGAAAGTCAATTTTTGCGACGTCACGAAATTTAACCTGCACTCCTTAACTTTTCTCAGTTAAAGTTTGAGTTGAGTTGATTTCAGTTTAGCGTCCCTTTCAGCAGCGAGGCTATATGAGACGTGGACCTACTGATTAACGTGGAATCCGAACCACATGAGCTCCCGCCGGGAATTGAACCCGGGTCTCCCACGCCAAAGGCGCGTACGCTAACCGCTTAGCCACGGAGGAGCTCTCAGTTAAAGTTTGGATAACTCAAAAAAAGAGCTTTTTATTTTTGGTCTTTAGTGCCTTGGTGGAGAGGTTACTGAAGACTACACTGCATAAGTAGACCCACGCCATGTGATATCCGGGCTTGGATATCGAAAATCGCTATAGATAAAATATAGAAATTTAATCGACATATCTAAACATTTAAAAATATCTATTAATCGAAGTATCGAAAATATTGAGTACTGAAATATCAAAAAGTAATGAAAAATAAAGAAGTATTGAAGAGAAAAATCCTAGAAATATCAAAAAGTCGAATTGTTGAATACAGAAATATCGAGAAATACCCAAATAACAAATATTAAAATATTGACAAACAGCAAAATATTGATATCTTTATCAGTGATAATTTTTTGATATCAACATTCTGATAACGATAATTTTTCGAATCTGAAAACATAGATTGATCAATCGAATATATATCAAAACATCACAAGCTCTGTCTTTTGTACTGGAGGCTTTTGTACCAAGTGACTAGCCAATGCCAGTAAGTACACGACATGATAATGGTAATGATGATTTTATTAAGATGGCATCCTGGATTTTAAATCTAGCTTTCAAAGGAAGACTGTTCAAGAAAAAAAAATCATATAACAAGCTCATTCAGAGGAAAGTCGTAAAATATATATATAAAAAGACAAAACTATAAAAAAGAATTCTGGCAATTTTCTACACAAACTTTATGGTACTGTAAAAATCTACCACCTGCTGCGGCATTTATAATAACTGTTCATATGTGGTCGCGTGTGTTCTGTGTATGTTTGTGTATGTATTTTATTGCAAAATGAAATTAAGCCTTGTAATTTAAAAAAAAGACATGTCCAGCTCAAATGTTTTATTATATCTTTCGTATATATTGTACGTATAATGCATACGGTAAAAGCTTTAAAATACGTACTTTAATACTGTAATCATTACCGTATATGATACGCTTAGAAACATATCAGATATACTGTGTATGAAGAAGATCACACACTCATAAATAAAGGTAAAAGAACCGAATTTTCTCTAAGTTTACGCAGAACGTCAGTTAGGCGCCAGGAAGCGACCGTTCGGATGGACAAACCTGTCTTCAATGTCTTTTTCCGTAAAGGATATCTTTATTAACGGCCTCTTAACAGAAAATTTTACGACTTGTTTATGTGGGGATATTCTGTCGTTTGCGAGTGGGTGTGGAATACATCAATCTCTACGGATGCCTTGTATATACTGTAATTCCTTTATTTTTCCCCCCTTCGTTCTATATGCTAAAAAAAAAAAAAAAAAAAAAAAAAAACGAAGAGAAAGCATCTACCGCTATATACACGCATCACTAAACTAATTGCTTTGTGTTGTTGTTCGCCTTTTCAATATCTTTATTTCTGTTAAGAATTTTCATTTCACGACAAATTGAGGAATTTCAGACATGAATCTTAAAAGAGATTCTTTGTGCAAATATTTTCTGATTTTCAAACGGGCACTTTGTTATCGATTGTTCGATTTGTTCTTTATTGGAGCAAAGCCTATCACCATTTTTAACCAACTCATGAAAATTATATATATATATGAAAATGAAGTAAAATCTCCCACGTGAAGTGAAAATGAAGTGAAGTTTTACGTCCCACGATTATGCCGGTTAGGCTAAAGGAGACGGTGATGATGAGAGATGAGTGAAATGGTGGAATGAAGAAAGTGGGAGGAAACGGGAGAACCCCGAGAAAACCCACGAGGACGGTGATTGTCCACCACAAAGTCCACACGGCGCGAGCTGGGATCGAACCAGGGACCCCAAGTGAACTCTCTACTACTGAGCCACCGCACCCCCCATATATATATATATATTAGATTTTCGTGGAATATGGCACATACACGTTTTTCAAACTTTACAATCATTCCGACTATTTGGATCCAAAATCAATCGAGAATGAGATAGTGAACATGTCCCCTTCCTGTGTTAGAAAAGAGAAATATGTTCTATGATAACTTCCGAATATACGAGAATGATTCAGAAAGTAATGCCTCCAAAGTGAAATTGACAGATAGGACCGATACAGGTATCACTGGAAATCTTGCAATGCCAACTACAAATGGTGGCATCATTTTGCAAACATTGTCCCCATTATGGGCAACACATTTGCGCCAACGCGAAACAAGGTTTCTCATACCAACGCAGACGACGAAGAATTGTGGTTGCTGCTGGCACCTCCCCGTCACAGGGGAAGAGCTAAAAGCAGTAGGGCACAAGATCCGGTTGCCAGCAGATGGGAAAACTTTGAATTTTCTTGATGGAGGTGAGGACGTACTCCATCGACTGACTCTTCGTTTGCGGGTCGTAATGGTGTATCCACGACTCGTCGCCGGCGATGAATGTTCCTGGGTGCACAATCTTCCGCAGCCCGTTGTTTCAACCGGACGTCACCACAGGATGCCATGAATTGCTTCATTACTTTGAACGAGAAGAAAGAGAAAAGTGAAACAAGTGGCATTCTATAGCATAAACATCAGTGCATTCATGATAAACAGTTCAGAATGTTTGCAGTACTAATGGCCAAGTAGTAGGCTTGGAAGCATTACTTTCTGAATCATCCTCGTATTATTCAATTTTTACACTACAGTATATGATGTATGGATGTAATGTATTTATTGAGATATTTACAATACTCATTTTTTGGAGCTGAAGTCAGTTAAGTATGATAACTCAATTACTATCCCAACCGCGCTCAATTTTAAAAAAGAACGTTTTTTGAGAACTTTCCCATATATATATATATATGTGCAGAGGGTTCATGAATACACTGAAAACTAAGCAATGTGACCTCTGACCATGACACTTGATTGACGCATATTTGGTCGGCTTGAGACATAGAATCATACCATACAGCTTTTTCTTTGTTATTACTTCGATTTACGTTTTACCAGGCTCTTTCAGAATTTACCATTGCAATCCCATAAGGAAAAAAAATCGAAATTTGACCTTTGACCCTATATCTCTTCAATCTTTAGTACAAGTGACATGCTTCTATGACGAAACAAAACTTAGGTCCTTTGTCTAAAGTTACACCAAATTGCACGGCTTTACCTCATACCACTTTTGTACAGTGAACAAATGAAATTGATACACGAATTAATCAACACTCTGTATATATATATATATATGTATATATATGTGTGTGTGTGTGTGTGTGTGTGATTTTCGTCGAATGTGGTATACATTTTTTTCTAATGATTTCCAATTGAGTCAATTGCTTGGATTTGAAAGGGGCCAATAATGAGGGAGTGTATTCTCTCCAATTTTACATAACACATTTTCAGTGAATATTTATTCCAAAAAACACCCAGATTGTTATAAACCATTTTATAAATCTAAAATTTAATTTGATTTTAGGAGTGATTTTACAAATTTCAATATAATTTGTCCTTGTATTGAATTTGGATCCCATCAAAAGCTTTGGAGTCCTCCAGAAATAAATTCCTGTGTATTTGTCTCTTGTTCTTTTTATATTTAATATTTGATACTCCTGGTTTAGGATTGAAATTATAGATAAGGAGAATCGCCTGCTTCAACAATGCGCATAATCACTGGAATTTAGGAGAAAAATTGCACTATTATTCTGGGATCTGAGGGGGGTTGAGCATGCATGGAAAGCCTAACGCAGTTTTATTTTTGATTATTGTTATATGCACCATAGTAATCGTGAAAACAGATGAAATTGCTTTCCAATCGCTTTGAAATGACGTCGTTTCCAAACCATACAGGAGTTTCAGAACAATGTCAAGAGACTTGCGCACCATCCCAGAAAGTACGTTCCAAGGAGGCTTTCCAAAAAATGTAAGAAACGGTTGGAATAGTGTGCTACCAGTAGAAAGGACTATGTTGAGGGGTGCAGGGCTAAAAATGTGAAATGAGTAATATAGATTTTATAGCAGAAGTTTGGTCTCTTTTCTGAACACGCCTCGTATATTGACTTCCAATGGAAGGCAAACTTACGCGATTCAAATATTCACACAAAAAAATTACAAACTAGTGTGGGTCTGTGAAGATAGACTAAAGTTATACACACACATACACTATTAATAATGATATACTTTCCGTATAATTGTAGAAATAATGTTTAGCGAAATAGAAATAGGTCAACGGTAAAAAAAAAAAAAAAAAAATCCTCAGAATTAACGTTTAACAGGATTGAAATAGGCCAACGATAAGGAAAAATTCCTTCAGAATTAACGTTTAACGGGATTGAAATAGGTCAACACCAGAGAAAAACACTCGGAATTAACGTTTAACGGGATTGAAATAGGCCAACGGTAAGGAAAAACCCTCAGAATTAAGGTTCAACGGGATTGAAATTGGCCAGCGACAAGGAAAGCCCCTTGGAATTAACGTTTAACGGGATTGAAATAGGCTAACCGTGAGGAAAAACTTTACAATTAAAAAAAAAAAAAGAGAGAGAAAACTTTTGTTCTGTTCTCCAGTGCACGATACCACTAAATATTTAATAAATTATATAGCAAAAGAACAATAATCTACAACTTGCTCTTTTTTTTTTTTCTATGAGTAGATGTTCGCCTACTCTAAACGTATTTCCTTTTGAAATTACTACGGTATAAAGTTTGCTTCATGCTACCTACACACGACTTCATTTAATTTAACTTACCAAAACTCAACAAAAAGGAAATTTACTTATATCACCGTGTTTACATACTTGAAATAAACGTACTCAGGACCCTTATATGTAATAAATACTCTGCAGCACTGCATTAAAAGAAATGTAAAGCTTACTTACTCTTTAAATCAAACATCACACCTACGTACAGATATATATTTTCCTCTCACGTCTTGATGACATTTCAACACAAAATGTTAGCACTTTCAAAAATAAACGAAAATGAAGACACTTTCTTTTCTTATTAATATTACTTGTATTATTATTATTATTATTATTTAAAAAGGAATATATGTTTGTAGAACTGACAAAAGGCGGTACAAACACACTTTCTACAATTCATCATGTGTCCTTATATATATATATATATATATATATATATATATATATATATATATATATATATATATATATATATATGCGGAGTATCCAATTGATGTTAAGTGATGTAGAAAAGAGATAAACACACTCTTCGTAACATAGCTTTCAAGAGGATGGACATAAAAGGGTAGCAACTAACAGAATAGGCTGAGAGATGGAGATAAGAAACTTGAAGCAAAAAGAAATTATGATGAAAGGCCAACTAACCTAAAAGGACATCCATGGTGGTGGTCACCTACGAAAATATCATTCATATTATTAAAAAAAAAAAAAAAAAAAAAAAAAAAGAATTATGTATACAATGAAGAAAGGTGAGCTAGTGTGAAATGAATCATGTAAAGATCCTTGCACTGATTTCTTTTTCTTGTTTTTTCTCGCTTGCTTTTAGAATATCATTACCCTCTCATTCTATTTATCCAACCAAAAATGGTCTTTCATTTATTCTGTAAGCGAGCTACTTCTTCTATTTGATCTCAATAGAATTATTTTTTTTGTTGTTGTTACATTGTACCGATATTCAAAAGAAAAATTAAATTCATTCACATGTCGCATGGAACCACTTTGAGCACATCAGACACACACACACACACACACACATATTCTCTCTCCCTTTCATTAATAGGATTTTATTAATCAATCTTCATTCTAGCGTGTATATGCGCTAAAGAGCACGACCTTTTGATATTATATGGCCACTTTTGGAACACAATACCACTTAAGTTATTGCAGAAGAAAAACAGTTCTCTTTGTTTTTCTTTAAATTACTGAGGAAATGTGTTACCACATTTGGCAGTAAGGGTGGAAAGCTAAGAAGAGTAATAATTAGTAACTATTTTCTGGCCTGCTACTTCAAACAGTAATACTGATGTCTTAAAAAAATCATTGACAACCAATTGTTAATTGTAATTAATGAAATATACTTATACATACAGCAGTTAAAGAAAAAAAAGCAGAACTTCATCCATATTTTTTTTTACAGAACCTATGGAATACGTTGTATAATGGTGAAAACCTTTCAGATTGTATGTTTGAAAGCGAAAGACAAAAGAGAAAAAGAATGGCTTAAACAGAAAGAGCACTAAGAAGAAGAACAACAACAACAATTGAGATAATTACAAAATGAAGAAAATAATCTGATTAGGAAGTTATTTAAGAATAAATCGTATTTTGAAGATGATGATGAAGGTAAAAGAGCAACACTGTAGTAAAATAGTACGATTGATAGATATGGCATAAGAAAGGTATATCTTGAACGTTAAAATGGAAAGATTTAATAAGTACTCTGGAACATGGAAGCTTCTGAATATTGCTAAGTGACCTACCAATAATGATATGATAATAATTATGATACCTCTACTATTCTAACCAAACTATTCTAACTATTCTAACCATATGTTAGAACGCATTTCTCTTAAATTATTGAAGTTTATTACCAAAATAATAATAATAATAATAATAATAATAATAATAATAATAATAATAATAATAATAATAATAATAATAATAATAATAATAATAAGCGCAAGGGTTATTTGCATAGCAGAAACATATATTTGGATTTTTGACTTTAGTGTCTCATTCAGCAACGATGCTATCAGGCATGGTTCTACGGCTTAACTTGGACCACATGAGCTCCAGCTGGGAATCGAATCCGGATCTCCCACTCCAAGCGCGTTTACGCTATTCACATAGCCACAACGATGCTTTGTTTGCACAAAAATATACTTGCTTTGAATATTTTATAGCATTGTGCGAGTAATAGGAGGTAAAACTAAAGCAATAACAGCTTCATATTACAGGTATGATGTGAAAAATATGTTTATTAGGATCTCAAAAGTAGCCCTTATAAATCTGTAATATTAGTACGTTTGAATGTACGTCTGTTACTATAGACGACAACTCATGAACGAAAGGGAATTCTAGAAATCGGTTTTTACAATAGATGGTAAAATGGTTATCTCTTTCGAGTTTGATAATGGAATAGAACCGTTAATATCTTCAAGAGTAATCGCGACTCTAACGATAACTCTTGAACAAAATCGAATTTTGGAACTCTGTTCCTTGCAATAGATAACTATAGCAATTATCTCCTCCGAGTTTGATAATGGAATCAAACCGTTAATACCTTCAAGAGTAATTGGGACTTTAACGGCGCCCGTTACTTCAAGCGATAACTCTTGAACAAAAGCCAAGTTTGGCACTCTGTTTCCTTCAATAGATAACTATAGCAATTATCTACTCCAAGTTTGATAATGGAATTAAACTGTTAACATAGGTAATGGTAATGGTAATGGTCAGTAGCGTAGTGTGGTATTCCGAAGTGGGGATGCCAAAGTTAGTCACTTGCACGACACAATACTATTGCAATCAGCAATACATAGCTATTCCGAGGGGAAATATAGGGTTATGAAAAATTTAGAAGGGAGGCCTTCCTAATTGGTGGCCTAGTGGGACATACAGAAGCAAATGCATGGATTAGGGTAGAAGCCAATAAGCAATTGTCTCAGCTTCTTCTTGCCACTACCGTTGTAACGAGAAAACTCGACCCCACTGTCGTATAAACATTGTTTCCAGTATAGTTCTCTTGGGCAGCTTCTTTCTCCCCATACCATACTTCAAACTCGTTCTTGAAAAAGTTGCCCCTACAAATTTGTCATCTTGGGTCCGGAACTCAGGCCTCCATTCGTGAATATGGGTCTGAGTGTATACGTATATCATTTGTAGATGCAAATAGAAAGTACTTAAACCAACTATGGGGGCCTGTTTCTGCGTATGTATTTCGTTGTCAGATATCCAGATACTGAAGACAGTTGAGTAAATCTGTCTTCAACATTCGGGGGACGGGTAAGACCGTTCCCATATTTTTTTAAAAAGCGATGTTCAAATATTTATGAAGTTGAAAAACAAAGCTGTGGAGGATCAGGAAAGCAGAGTTGTCTTCAACATTGGGAGGAGGGCATATCTGAGGCTTTTTCTGGGGGGAGAGGAGATGAGACTCAAATTACAGTAGATGAATCTGATTTCTGAGGTGAACCTGTTGTAGGCGATGTAGATGAAATTGTAGTACATATCAGTATTAAAAATCAGTGCCGTGAACACATTTTGTAATCTGAATACATGCATATTTATAATTGATATGTTTCTACTAATGCATCCACAATGATCCAAATTAAAATTTTAAGACACTTGTTTTGTAATAATATAAACAATGACTTCCCCAAAAGTATGGAAGAAAATCAACTATGTATGGAGCAACAATACTCTTATTTGAGCAAAATTATGATGATCACAATACAGGAATTAAACAAATAGTTGAAAATAGACTAACAATAATTAATTACAATGAAATATTAAAGAATATGATTTAAAAAAAAATGAAACAAGTCAAGGTACCTACATCAATTTCATCTTACTTTCCTTTGTGGCAGTCGCATACAAATCTTCACAATTTCAAATCGGATTATTAGGAAACACAGTCCCCTTGTTCCACGATTGGAGGGGACATGTTCCCCTCATCTCCCCGGGATATGTGCCAGTGACTGAAGGGCCCAAGCAATCTTTGCTAGGGGCGGGCAGTGCTGGTTCTCTTGACCTACCAGATCTGTGACCGTGATTCTACAGAATGCTTTATGTTTATGCTTGTGTGTGTGAGCTCCCTCAAAGAGTTTCTGGCAACGCCACTGGACACACTGTATATTTATGAAGAAGATTAATAATTTGCCTTTAATTACGATTACAATTACGATGTATTTAATTACGATTAAAGCATACCAATTCTATACTACAGGTATTATTTACATAACCGACTTGTTTCAAAAAGACAATTAACTAACCATTTCTGTTTTGTTCTATCTCCTTGATAGCGCTCGTACGTTGTGTACAGAAACTATAGTTTAGTTCAAAATAGATAGAGTTGGAAATACTTGAATATGCCAGCGTATATCTAAAGCAAAATGTAGAGTTGCAGGGATCTGAAAGGAACTAGTTGGGCATGCGTATTCGACAGAAAGCAGACGAAAACCCCGTTGCTTGCAGTAGGCCTGGAAGCCCAGGGAACATAGCATCCGATAAGAGGAAAGATAGAAAATGTGCATCTGCGTAACGCGCATGCGTAGCAGTGTTGCCAACATGTACGATAATTACCGAATCATACGATAATTTTGACCCTTGTACGATGTACGATAGCTGCTGTACGATAACAGGAAAGTGTACGATAATTTAACAACAATTGGTAAGATGCAAAGATAATCCTGGAAATATTTTAAATTCGAAAGAAGTTTCATTCATGCATGAAAAGAATATGAATTTTGCAACATATGTGACAGGATTACTCGAAACGTTACAAGAACGACCAACGTCTCGAGAATTCAAATAATGCTTGAAAATTAAAGTTAATTTAATATTTTTTAAATTACACTTTTAACTACATTTTACTTTTATCGTAGTTCAAAATCATAAAACCAATCACTTGTTTACTCATATTTATTACTACTAGGTAATTGGTTAATCAGATAATTGCAATTTCGAACACCAATACTGTATGAGATAAAACACACTGTAAAATTGATCCAAACTAGTACTAGTAGTTGTACTGCAAACATGTGATCTCACCTGTAATCAAACCCGGAATTACGACCATGTACACAGCAAACCGATTCAGAATGGGTAATTACTAGCTACTTAATGTAGATAAGGTTTCACAAGTGAATATGGGAAATGTTGAAGAAAATATTTTTTTTTTTTCGATAGACTGGTAGAGAATTAATCCTCAATCTTATTTCCTATTCAGATTGTTAAGCATAGTTTTATCTGAAAACGTTCATGTTTACTGTTATTATTATTATTATTATTATTATTATTATTATTATTATTATTATTATTATTATTATTAATAATAATAATAATAATAATAATAATAATAATAATAATAATAATAATAATAATAATAATAATAAAGCTTGATATTGAGACTGGAAACAAAAGATACGATAATTTTACAACAAACACGATAATTTTAAGTGCTACGTACGATAATATCTTCTGATCAGGTTGGCAACGCTGATGCGTAGGTTCCGCTTGTCACAGTACGGTGAGACGGTGAGAGAGCGCATCCAGAAGATTGTAGTGGGAATAATTGTGATAATAACAAGCAAACAATTTATATATAATGAAATACGTATTTTTTTCTTATTAACCGGGGATGCCGGGCATACCGGCGTTCCCTTACGCTACGCCGCTGGTAATGGTATCTTCAATGATGGCCGTTACTCCGCATAGTAACTCTTGATCGAGGGCGAATTTTTGAATTATGTTTTTGAAATAGATAGCTAGCGATTATCTCAGGCAAGTTCATTGACGGATTCAATCCGTTAATACCTTCACGGGTAACTGTCACTTTAACGGTTGCTAGGCATATTCATTTTCTTACCACCGAAACAATGGTGTGTGTAGAATGCTAGAAGTTACAGATCACACCGTTAGATGGCAGCGATTGTCACCCTCTTGCGGTTATCATATACCGGAACCTCTTGATTGTCTTTTAGCAGAGTAAGAATATCTTCAGTATTCTTCAGAGCTCAATTCTTTCAATATTTCAAAAGTATGTTTACAAAGTATTAAATTATAAAAGTTTCTCAGATGATTAGTTCCACACTAACGCTATCTTTATGAAAATTCTATGGAATACTCGCAAACTATATATTAGTGCCCTCATAGATGTTATACATCTGAATTTTTTGTGGTATTACATTATTTTTTTAATGTGACTGTACTAGATTTTTAGTTTGTTACTGTCTATCAATTAACCCATGTCTTATCCTATTATTTGTTTTGCTCTTAATAACGCTTTAATGCATTATTTAATGTTTGAATTTATGTAAAGAGAGAATCTTAGAGAAGAGGATTCGGAAAAGATCACACACAGAGATGTAACTGATATGCCATGCTATCCAATAACAGGAAAACAATAAATCATTAAAATAATACTGTTTTTATATGTAATGAAGAATAGACTAATACATTTCCAACAGCCCGTTCAATCAATAAAAGTCGACGAACCAACATACATAATTTAACTATATCATATACAGACCCAATTCGTTCCAATCAGCATGTTCGTTGGCCTACCTACTTTAATATACAGTATGTATTGTATTTTCATTACTGATTATAACAGGGTTCTTGAATATGAAATATTCATTTCATTTAAAGCAGAGATGTCTTTTCTATATTAATGCTAACTCGTTTTTTTTTTTTTTTTTTTTTTTTTTTAAATTTAAACAAACCATCCATATACTGTTAACAGTCTGTTCACGTATACAGAATGTTAGTGATATTGAACAGTTTCAAGAAAATATTCATCTAGTTTTTGGAAATTTTTGAAATAGGTCGTCGTGAGTGGGGAAAGATGTCGCTATATTTTAAACTTCAATCTGATAATTTAGTAAATGTAAATTAAAATGAATTTCAGTATTGTCTCCTTATGCGTAGGTTTTGTTTAATTTATATCGGACTTCCGAAGAGAAACTTCAAAAGAATCTAATGACCGTGTCTATAGCGACAATTCCCAGTCACGACCCCTCTTCAGTTTTATTAGAAATAGGAAAAGGAAAGTGAGAAGGAAGAAGAAGGAGGTAGGAGGAAAGAAGGAAAGGAAGAAGAAGAAAGAAAGAAGAAAAGAAGAAGGAACTAGAGATGAAGAACTACTAGATAATAATGGAAATGTGGTATAGAAGCTTCAATAGTGGTTAAAAAGGTGATTCATACCCAAATTTTACTACTAGAGAATCAATTTTAAATTGATCCTGAAGAGACACATGTTCTCTCATACTACCCTGACCTGGGAGTCAAATGGGAGTTACCTTGACATAGCCCAGGTGACTAGAAGTATTAATACAATCATTTGTCTGATATTTCCAGATGTTGGACAACCTTTATCCAGTAGATGAATTTCCGTAGTGGGGATCAAGAATTAGCCAAGGAAAGAAAAGAAATCCAAAGTGATTTACACATTTTCCACAAACAGAAGTTTTCGAGATTCCTGAAAAGACTGTCGTTATTAAAGCTCACCCTGTTGTTTTGGCTTTCCCTTCCGAGCCGACCTAGTATAATTTAACTTTAGTTGTCTTTCATGACCTCAATCATGCACCAATACACATATTTATTTAGTATTACACACATATTATCAACACTACTGTTGTAAATCAAGATTAAAGCACTGCCACTTAAGCTAAATTTGTCATTCATTCACGCACACACACATTCATACAGGATAATGTATTGATATAGGTAATTCAGCTTAAAAAGAAACTATAATCTAACTACAGTTGGTCAACATTTATTACATCCATTAAGAATTTAAAACATAAAGGAAATATTTGACATGGAATGGAATACACATATAAATGTATCATTCCACATAGAATCTTGGATTACATTAATATGAATTTGATCTTAACAGGAGGATAAGAGAAAGACCAAAAAATAAATAAATAAATAAATAAATAAACAGGTGATTAAACGAATCCTTTCTCGTACTTTCAGACGACCTTTTATATTGCACGTTCGTAAGGTACCCTTTTGGTATTCATACACTTAAATTCACTTAATTTAGATATAGACATACGAGCTAATCTTTATAGGTTGTGAACAACACCTATTTAGTTCGTAGACTTTTTTATTTATACATTTTTTTATTCTCTGAAATTAAGGAAATGAAGTTTTCTTACTAATTTCACAGTAACTACGTTACTTATTTTGTCATTCCATTTACTGTCCTATCTATTTACTAACACTTTGAATCACTGCCACCTTGTATCATATTAGGTGCACACAATTATAGATATATTCACACATAGAAGAAACGAGAATTTTCTAGGTTCAAAGATGTTATGCTTTTTTTTTATCGAAACCACAATTAATGAAGCGAAAACACCATTTAGGTTCGAGGATTGGTATATGACGAATGAATGAAATTGGAATGTAGTTGCATAGGAAGATTTCAGGTTTATGAACTTGACTGTAGATTTAATGATAAATTAGGGTTACGACAACCTGCTTTAATTTCATACTTCATGCAGTTAGTATAATAACAGACGATGTTAATATTTACATATGTTAATTAACCATATTACAAAGATTAAAGAAAATATCTTACTTGCGGCGGTATATTTTGAATTCACATATTATGTTCGTAGAATTTTTAGAAACTATGGCAAACAATGACCATTCGGGATAGGTACCAAGACCCTTTACACATATTTAACTACTCAATTCAACATTATACATTTTACTTCAATATCACATTTATATTCAACACGTATTTATATCTCACCATACATATGTATGTTTAATTATTATTTAATCTTTCAAATCAATGACCCCGATTAATAAAATTCAAAGGTTGCAACACTTCACATAAGAAAAATGCGACTATACAATTAATTAACAGCGCAAAATGGTAAAAATGTATATTCTCAAACAATTTTAAAGAGTGAACATTTAAAGTACAAGGCAGTCATATATATAAAGACTCCAAAAATGTTAGTAATACTTACGGGCCCAAACATCTACACAACATTCACCTCTATGGTAATCAACGGAAACAAAAGTAGAAATAACGAATAGGACAACGGATAATTTCAAATGGATAAAAGAGACGAAGCAAAAATTGAATCGTATACTGAATTATCGCTTGCTATCGCGGTGGGTCAAATTGTGATGGAAAACGGTCCCTTGATATTTGGCATCAATAAAGACCTTCAGGAATCGTCTCTCGCAACATCTCAATCGGAAAATTCAGGTTCAAATGGTATATGTTAAATGGCTGATATTTCCCAAGTTCAGAACTCGGAGGGAGGATTGAAAAATTAAAAAAAATCTTAAAGAAGAGAATAGAGAGGTAGCTAGAGAAGAAAGACAGCGGCGCGCCAAAGGAAAATACACTAGTATCCTAAATACTTCAGAGATAAGTGGTTGAATTTAGACATATGACAATCCACAGCCAAATATACTTTTATATGCCTAAGCAGATAGTGCAAGACAAATCTGTGCCCAGAATAAGATTTTCATAAAGACAAGGGCTTTATGGAAATCTTATTACGCGCGGTAGCCGGTCAATACCATTGGGATTCGGCCATACCGGAAGGTCAGTGTGGTCCCTAATTTAGACTTTCTAAAAAATATCCGACCTCTCAGAAGCTGAGAAGAGTTCCTAGTAAAGTATGGAAACTAGAATAAAGTCAATAAATAGAAAAATTCTAACAGGGATTTGTTAAAATTAAAAAAAAAATAAATAAAATAAATTTTGTACTAGGAAGTTGTCTGCCAAATCTTACTAGTAGCTCTCAATCCGCAAAACTCGCTACATCTTGAGGTGTCATTTAATTTCAATCACTACCTATTTTGAAAACTAAGGAAAATGTCAATATTTAGAGGGGGAAAGATCGACACCTTGGTACGGAAATAACGAGATTCTACTGTAATAAATTTACTATGTTATTCACTCCTAACCACTTCGTCACCTCTGCGTACCGTAATGAACTTGGATTAATCAGGTGACGTAGAAAAAATTCAAAGTCAGAAAGTACTGTTGTAAATGTAAAACTGAACGCGTATATTTAAATTGCACTAGGTGGGGAAACGGCTATTCTATTCTGCAATTACTTGAAAATTATCCGCAATCATTTGCTACAAGAACACTACTCATGCCATCCGATCTAAATAAACAGTATGTACAGTTACTAGTGAATGCCAATCCACGAAATGAAAACATGATCCATTTTCATTTTCGCACAACACACTTCCTCACACGAAATCCTACCGTAATGGTCAGTGCTCGAAACAATTTGTATTAAATATGTATAAATAATCAATATCTTGTGACAAAATCTACAACTGGGCACAGATTCTATTCACAGGTGTCTTTTTATTTAATCACACTTGCTATAATATGTATTATCATTATCCTTATTCACTTATATTTATCCTCCTTCTATAACATAAATTCCTTTATAGACACCCTGTTCCGTTATTATGCCCAAAGCTGTTCAAAGCAGTCTCATTCTATATATATTAAAATCAACAAGACACTACATGAACTATCGTACACTGATCATTACGCGAGAACCCATAAAACAACACTTAATTATTTCTACATACATCTCTACATATTTACACTTCACGGCCCCATATTATCCATATATGTAACGGAGATTTAATACCATTGACTATCATCTGAACTTAATACGGTTATAGTCACAGAACGTAACTAAGAGGAAAAATTTAAAACTGCAGTCTGACGACAGAATAGTGTTATGTAGGCAAACTTCCATTTAAGAATAAACGTAAAGTATTTTTTATCAATTATTTAATTACTAAACTATATAACGTTTTGTGCTTTTCAGAGCAGTTAGTCGGTAATGTAATTCGTCTACGTATCTATTCATATGTACCAGAACTACTATATATGCATCAATAATCACAACAGGGGTAATTTTTAACTTGACTAGATTCTTAAGTTTCGGAGGAACGAATCACTAGCTGTGACTAGTTCTTCACTTAACGCTAAATGGCATGGCAGTATAAAGACAAACTTTGCACTACTAAACACGGTTTGTACTGTATGAAAAGCTGATTATAACTGGTATACCATAAGGTACGGAATTATTATAATTTCGCATTATGAATCAATGTACTTATTACCACGGACCAAAAGAGATGAATAGTCAATCAGCAACAATACACTGTCCTTAAATAGATTAATTTTACATTCATAGACACATCACGGTTACTAATCACATACTAAATTACACATATCACATATCAACTAAGAAAGTTACACATCCTAACACATTTCACTAGACATATTAATCCATATTATTACACAAATTAACTATATTAAATCAAACAAATCACTAACATTGCCACATTCTAAATCGGTTCGGGAACTAAGAAAGGGGAAAAAGGGGTCAGAGCCAGGTGTCCCTTCTATCCACTAACTCATGGTTCTTCAATTACAGAATTATACCTAGGTATTAATGCCCTGTGAGGGACATATTAAAACTATTGAAAAAAAAGAAAAGGTAGGTCCCTTTCCTTAGGGGAAAAGAACCTTTACGAAAAATCACTTAACCCATTTCCGTTGGAAGCTTTTTGTCAATTTAAGAATAAATGAGAGTCCCTGTGCTAACTTACACTGACCTAATGAAATTTAACGTAACCACAAACTAAATTATACACAGCGCTATGTTGAAAAAAATATTAGCATATATTACTACATATACAGAACTATCTATATCTGGACAGGATATCGTACCCTAAATTAATTCGAAAGGGTAAACGGGATATCCTAAATGTTTTAAATCACTGAATCTTAATCTGGGGAGCTCATGACACCAAAAACAATACACTATTGTTTCATTCCTGTCCACAGCTACTTATTGGCGTAAACATGACGTCCTTGACTTGAGATTCCATATCTCACCGATTTTCTGACTGTTTAAAATAAGATTTCGATGAGTTGAGACTCTCACATGTTTTCTCACTATTTATTTCTCAATTGAAAGTAATTTTACCTTTTAATAGGCTTTTCTGTCCAAAAATCCGATTTTTTTTTTGAGAGTGGAATCGACGTGGTCTTACTCCAAGCTCGTCTGAAACAGAACAACTGAAGACTCGCCATAATACTAAGGCGTCAGAAATAGTTCCCAATCAGAACAATTGAATTTTCGCGGTGGAAAATACAAAGGGATTGAAAAATAGTAAAAACTGGATGAAACTGGATTTTGGGAGGATATGGGCATCTCAGAGGGACGAAGGGGGTTTAAATTATTCTGCCAAAAATCAGATTGGTAGACAATTTCAGAAAATTCTGTCCAATTACTGACCTATGTTTTTGTATCGCATTAAGATGTATAATTCAATAGTCATCCATTTGAAACGCCCATATACAGAGTTTATAATGAAATAATATATAAATAAAGAAATTATTCCCCAAATCATATTTTTTCCTAGAATACTTTCCGAAGCTCCCACATTAATTTTAAGTAGAGAACACACGAATTTAATACATAGACCGAAAATTATGTGTTAAAATTTTCAATGCACGGTATGTTCGGAAAGTATTACCTCCCCCCAAAATATTACCTTGACTGTAATGGCACATTACATTTTGTTCTTTCTTTAACCAACGGTAACGGTCTGGTAGGCAACGTGGAAAGTTTTCATTTCTTAATCTATTTGAGCTAATTATTTGCTTTTTATTTTTTGCTCTATGTTTACTAATAACGCAAATAGGATCAATTGAGAGGGGGAATTGAAGTAATAAGGCACAAATAATTCTTATGACTTCAATTATTACTTATATTTCTGATTCCACCCACTATTAGAAGATAGTCTAATATTCGATGATTCTGAACTAAAAAGTTCGATCCAAATTCAAGATAGCGATATTCAAGATGGCTGCTGAGGTTCTGAAATATCCTGTCACACTTTTGTATCTCCTATATCACACAAACAAGCTTTGACTTCACATTTTCTCTACCGTTTCAATTTTATTTGGATATCTTCACGGTGACTTTGAAGGAAAAATGATTACGATTTTATCTTTTAATAAAACAATAATATAATAAATGTGCCTCTTCTAAGCTTTTCGCATAGAAATACAGGTCACTTAGAACCACCAAATTTTGTACACGGATATTCGCATAGAAAAGGTCCAGTTAGAACTACTAAATGTTGTACACAGATATAAGCAAAGAAAAGGATCACCTAGAGCCACTGAATGTTATACACAGATTTTCGCATAGAAAAGGAATACCTAGAGCGACTGAATGTTGTACAGTTATTCGCATAGAAAAGGATCACCTAAAGCTACTAAATTTTGTACACAGAAATTCGCATAGAAAAGGATAACCTAGAATCACTAAATTTTGTACACAGATATTTGCATAGAAAAGGATCACCTAGAGCCACTAAATTTATACACAGATATTTGCATAGAAAAAATCACCTAGAATCACTACATTTTCTACACAGATATTCGCATAGAAAAGGATCACCTAGAATCACTAAATTTTGTAGACAGATATTCGCAAAAGAAAGGATCACCTAGAACCACCAAATTTTGCACATAAATATAGATCTCCACCAGATCTAATGATGTACGAAGCGCTTTTCCGATTATCATCTCGGAGGAAGAAGTTGATCGTGAGTCTGGCATATATGCAACCAACATTTCCTATTTGTTATGCAGGCTTACATAATCGCAGAGGATAAATACCGGGCAATGGACTGGTTGTGGCTGAGGACATACCTTTACGGTCATTTTTCCCCTCTCTTGTTATCTGTCAATGTTATTTGGAACTATTTGTCTTTATGCTGTATTTTCGCTAATTGCGCAAATTTAACTTTCTACGCAATTTTTAAAACGTGCATATGATCCGCGAGTAAGCTAAAAAGTGCACAATCCACTTTGAAATAATGTTCTATCAACTCTGTTGCCATTTTCTTTACTAAAAGATGTAACTTTATAAACGAGCCATTTTCTTAAGTAAATCATATAACGAGCATTGTAGATAACTCTTTAGCTTTGCTTCCTTTCTTAAAAGGGCTGACAACCGTAAATAACTACACTTACATAAGAGACCCGGAGCCTTAGACGTAAAGCGCTCATCTGTGGTCTGAGAGATTTCTGATCCTTTCACGTTTTCATTCCATCAATTCCTTTAATACAATTATTTTTATTAATTGTCTTTTTCCTTTCCTTTACCTACAGGAAATAATTGTGAAACCTAAAACTGAAAAAAATTAAATTTCATTTGTCACTGCCATGTAATTGAATTGTAGACAACAGTAACCTATTAACAATAGTGACTCGTGTTTCATACCCACATGTCCATATATAAGTAAGTGTTGCTGTGTTACACGTACTTCTAATTATATGGCGATAGTGCTTGGGTTCGATCCCAGGTTGCACCAAATGGACTTTGTAACGGACAAACACTGTGTGTGTGGGTTTTCTCATTATTCTCCTATTTCCTCCTACATTGTTTATTCAACTGTTTCATTCATTATTATCATCATCGTCTTGTTTATACTTCACGGCACGACATAAAACTCAAAGATTTCATTTTCATCACATGGCACTTTCAAAGTACAAGGGAATCAAGCCACTTTTGATGATGTTAGACGTATTTCATGTTTAAGACCTGTATCTGAAGCTTCTTTTAGAGCATGCAAGATTCATGTCCCAATATTGTAAATTACTCTTACAATCACGGGTAAAAGTGAGGGGGAACGAGTGGGGACGTCGTCCTCACTTTTAGGACTACAATACAATGTTTAAAGATAGGCACGAGAGACGGTGTGACGTCATGAGTCTCCTTACCTTTCCAGATCCACTTTCACCCATGCTAATAATGTAAGAAACAGTGTTAACTTTCTCGCGTACTTAGGCCTAAGGGCGTAGCGTAACGTTCAAACTTTATGTGGCTTCTTCTCACAACTTCGGTAATGTGACTTGCTTTTCACATGCTCTGAACGTCCCATTTGCATGTATAAGACACAATCTTAATTTTCGATATATATATATATATATATATATATATATATATATATATATATATATATATTAAAAAAAGAGATAACAAAATTGCTTCTTTTGGGATGGAGCTTTGCCTCCACAAAAAGCCGGTTTTTCGGAAATAAAAGAAAACTTTTGTTTTTAAGAGTTTTTTTTAAAAAATCAGCGTCTTATTGAAGCAGCATTTTTATATCCCTACAATGGATTCTATAATTAAGAAAATGCCTTTATGATATTCAATACTTGTGAGTCATATGTTTAGTCCGTACCTGGCTGACTTGGTTGGTTTTAAAATCGGCATTGAATTCGTTGCCAGTAAATGAAAGTTATCACCATTACCCAAGTCACAAGAGTCGTTCTGGTTGTCTATCTTATCACGCACCTGGAAGTTATACATCTTGATAGTTGTGTGTTTTAGTAGTTCCATAAATTTGGCAGGCAATATATATATATATATATATATATATATATATATATATATATATATATATATATATATATATATATATATATATAATGAACCAAGAGAGAAATACAAAATTAGTTTTCGTTTAAAATTTTGCCTACGTCTCGTTCTCCTTTCGGGAAATACTTATCCTGCATTTCAGCTATTCTACAGTGTTAGAACCTAATTTAACTTCATTTGAATAAGACATGATTCTTCACTAACCTTTCCATTTGGTTCAGTTTACAAATCTAAAACCATAAAAGAGAATTTTGTGTATAACATTAGGTTAACACGATAGTCAAATTTCATTACTTACAGAATTCCTTGTGTTCTGTACTGTTATATCACTTGCAAAATGTCTGCAGAAGAAAAACTTGTTGATAGTGTTTTACACTTTCTCACTATCGATTTTTAACGGCTTGAATAAATGTAGCTAATAGAATACATATTATAATAACACTTTTGATGATTCATAAATTAAAAATATTTTTTTCACGAAATTTATTGTGTTTTCTTATTAAATTGGGGTTTTAACAAAACATCTGTCCTTGAACGTTAATCCATTAAATATGCAAAAAATTCATTTGAAATAGAAAATCCAGTAAGTCCACCAGTTTGAACTTATTCTTTGGTTCTAAAATTCTTTTAGGATTCAGAGTGCAGTAATCAAACTGTTTTCTCGTGTCGTAGTGGGAAAATGAAGATGAAATACAGAGCCATCTTTTCAATAAAATTAAAATATTTTTTTTAAAAAATCCAGCCAAAAAGAGCCAAGAAAAACTTCAATTCTTCCCCAAAAAGCTGACTTTCGCCCCCCTTTCCTTGACATCTGTGAGATTGTTCATATCTACTTTTAACACGACAAAACGTTGTTTATATAGGGGTCTCTCTCTCCCTCTCTGTCTCTCTGTAAAAGTGGATTTGAAAAGACAAGGGGACGCTTCACGTTACGCCGTCCCCTGTGCCTATCATTACTCATTGAAGTTTATTAGAAAGTGCGGGGCCGCCACACATCCTTCAAATTAAATGCTACTAACCAAACTCTCTTTATAAAAAATGTTGGGTGAGTACCTTAGGATTCTGAAACATGTATTTCTGGATAGTGCAGATGTTAGTTCCTTCGTGAAGTCTTGACCCGACTACGATAGGTCCCATAGTTCATTTTTTTTTTCATGTGTTTGGCAGCATATAACTCTGAAACGACGCATTAATGCACCCAGAATTGTCTTTACTATTTGTCTTATCTTGGTGTCAGGAATCACCTCCCAAACGTTGTCAATGTTGTTTGGAAACACCCTGTATATATAACAACCTGTATACCCAATGTGTCTATGTACTTTGTTTCCGCATTCTGTTATGATTTGTTCACGCTTCGGTTTAATATAATAACTATTCGGTAAATCTTACAAATACTAAGATCATGCAACCTAGTATTAATTTATGTATAGTTTATACATCCACGTTCTACAGGAGGTAATTGGAACACGACTCTATATAACATAACACACAGTAAGTGCAAATTGAGCGTCTCGAGTCATGTTAAGAATGCATTGTTCTACATAAGTTATAGAGGACTAGCAAGGTCACTGCTACATCATCAAATGCTTCTTCTTTAAGTGAACGTACTTAAACGTTGATCTGTTTCGATCAAAAATACGTTTTAGTTTATTATTTTTTGACGATCGAATTGTCGTTCTGAATCTATCGATGCATATAAAAGTGAAAGTCACTATGTTTGTGACCACACTGCTTGAATCACCCGACTGATCTTGATCAAATTTTCAACATAGATGAGGTTCGGGCCTGGGATGTTTTTTTTTTTTTTTTTTTTTTTTTTTTTTTTTTTTTTTTTTTTATGATTTCGCTTTCACGGTGCAACTTTGGGGGTGAGGGAGATATTTAAAAAATATACAAAATGACCGATATAAGTGTCGAATCCATAGTTTCCGGGGTCTCTGAGATGAAGAGTGACACTTCCGATGCCGTTTAAATCCAAATTTAGCCCCCATTCGTACTCCTAAGAGAGGATGGTGACATGTAAAAGAAATCATTGAAAATGACCGAAATTAGTATCGAATTCATAGTTTCTGGGATCCCTAAGTTAATTAGTGACAGTTCTGGTGCCCTTTATGTCCATGTTCTCCCCATGCGAAAAACGGGTATTCTGTTAGCATATATATATATATATATATATATATATATATATATATATATATATATATATATAGGGTGGGCCATTTTTAATCAATCCACGGAAATATCTGAAAAATGATAAAACATAGAAAATTTTTTGAAGTACACGTTATACATTGCTAAGGGGGAAAACCAATTCTACCAAAAGTACCCCTCCCCGCCTCCCGTAAATGCTGGTAACGGGGGGTAACTTTGAAATGTCAAATGGGAACATGAGTCGAGTAATACCTCGTTCGAAAGGTCTTGGAAAACTAAGTAACGCTGTACCAAAAGATGTTTCATATTGTGCACAAGTTTCAAAATGGTGGCCATGATATGGTTCGGAAACTCCCGTACCCGTAGTACGAAAACCATGGAAGGTAAGTGAATAGAACAAAATTGAAATACGTAAATATCATAGGACATATCGAATGGTGTGGTCCCAGTGATCCAAGCGGCCTCCCTGAAGGGGTCTTGGGGGCTAACTTCAAAATTTCAATGTCCGACCGGACAACGGTTCGGGCGTACGCTTGACCTACCCAATGCTTTTGGAAGGCAGACTTCATGGATAGAGAATCGGTGCACAGAGTTAGTGCGGATGGCCATATTTACATTTTGATTAACTATTAGCACTCATGTCATACTGTGAGCTTGAGGGACGAAACGGTGTGTACGTATATCCCCGAAATGCTTTCTGAATAACCAGCACGCATTGCATACAAGTTTCTGTGGTGACGGAGATTAGCAAATTTACACGTTTGTGAGTTCCAGCAGCTGCATTATTCGACAACTTCTTTCGTATAACGTTCCTTCTGTTTTCGCATCAAACCATACTCAGCCATACAGATATGCGTTACCATTCAAATAAAATTTCACCTTTTTTTAGTCACTACAGCGTCATCCTTACAAACAAATGTTTCAAGCACTTCATACCCATTTGTAAGGTAGCCTTAATTTGCGAATTAAAGTAGAGTTCTCATTTGAACTTTCACTGTTACTTTCCACCCCACTCACATACAGAGCGCAGGGAGAGATTATTTTGCAGGACTTGGATTTCTCTATATACATTATGCCAATTTTACTCTAATATATTTTTTTTTTATCTCTGTTGTATTATTCTCGAACATTGGAACGCCTCCGTGGTTTTCTTATTTAATTTTTGTTATTTTCATTTATGTCTAACCGTATTCATACTACGGGCACTAGACGTTCTCTTAGACACACTCACCATGTCTTGGCGATCATTTAGAAAACGGTGTCTCATGTCGAAAATATTCTTACAGAAGCTGTTTGATATTAATTTGTTTATGTAACGTGATGTTACTCGCTTCAAGTTGTTATTTGAAATTTTGAAGTTAGCCCCCAAGACCCCTTCAGGGAGGCCACTGGGATCACAGGGACCACACCATTCGACATGCCCTATGATATTTACGAATTTCAATTTTGTTCCATTCATTTACCTTCCATGGTTTTCATATTACGGGTACTGGAGTTTCCGAACCATATCATGGCCACCATTTTGAAACTTGTGCACAATATGAAACATCTTTTGGTACAGCGTTACTTAGTTTTCCAAGACCTTTCGAACGAGGTATTACTCGACTCATGTTCCCATTTGACATTTCAAAGTTACCCCCCGTTACTCCTATTTGCGGGGGGCTGGGAGGGGTACTTTTGGCGAAATTGGTTTTCCCCCTTAGCAATATATAACGTGTACTTCAAAAATTTTTTCTATGTTTTATCATTTTTCAAATATTTCCGTGGATTGATTAAAATGGCCCACCCTGTATATATATAGGTCTATATAAAATTACTTTTTTCTCATTGTCAAACGTATAGACTTCCAAACTACAATGATTCTTTATTGAAACCGAAAGTAGTACATCCATAACATCCACTTCCAATAGGATAAGATCGTATTTTGAATCTGTTCTTGAGAACTAAATTACTATTGCCCATTAGACGAAAGCTCGGACGAGAAGTGAATTTATAAATCTGAGACGAGATGAGGCGAGAAACTTGACAATTCTTGTCTCGCTTTTGAGATGAGAATCGAATCTAGACCAAAAAATCATGAGTTTTATTCAATGAAAATGTTTGATTGAACGAAATATATTGAATTTTTTGAATCAAGGGCCACAAAATTTTTGAACGAACCCTGAATCGGGTTTTCGTAATTTTTACGATATAAGCACATCATGAGTAAATTGTTAGTTTTGGTTTGACTACACTAGTTCTCAAAATATGTGGCGTACAAGAAAATGTTAGATTGATTGAAATATATTGAATTTTTTGAATCAGGGGCCACAAAATTTTTGATTGGACCCTAAATCGTGTTTTCGTATTTTTTTTTACGGAATAAGCACATCATACTGAGCAAATTGTTAGTGTTAGTTTGGGTGCACTATATGTAGTTCTCGAGATATAAGGGCTAGAAGAAAATTTTTGCCTCAGATATATATTGGATCTTTTGATCCAAAAGTTTACATAAAAAGAAGAGAATTTCGAGAATCGAGACGGGGCTAGAAGACATTATTCGAGACGACACGAAACCTACAAAATTTACGAGACGAGACGTGACTCATCGTTTCGTGAGCAACACTAACTACAGAGCATGAAAGATTCTTAATTTACAGCATGTAAACTACCAGTGATGTCAGGGTACTTATGATAATAATATTATTAATAACTTATAGTTTAAACCTTGTGTGGTTCAGTGATCTATTAGGCGGAAAAAGTAAACAACATTTAAATGAAATACACTCTTTAACGTGACCACTCAAAACTTTGAATAAGATCAGTGGTTCCGAAAGGTGATCTTTGTAGCACTAATTAATTATTAAAATAATATGAAGATATTTACCAAAAGTAAACCGAATGTTCTAATAGTTAACTTTTTAAATAAAATCCATGGAAGAAGTCTAATACACTGTAGCAATTCTGTTATGCTGCTGTGGCTCAGTGATAGAGCGTTTTCCTCTAGTGCAATGGGTCCTTGGTATGATTCTAGCTCTTGTGGTGGACAAACACTGTCTGAGGGTTTTCTCGGGATTCTCCCGTTTTCTCTCGCTTTCTTTATTCCAATATTTCATTCGTTTCTCATCATTATCGTCTTCTTTAGCCTAGTCGACATAACCGTGGTTCGTAAAACTTAAAGATTTGATTTTCATTTCATTGTAGCAACTCGTTAACATCAAACTTAATAATAAATAAATAATATAGAGAAACCTATACCAAAGTACTAACATACTCAATAAACAAACAGCAAACACTCCCTGATCCAATTTCTTTTATAAGTTACTTCCTTATTTTCTGGATCACGGTTTCTCAACCTGGGGGTGGGGATCCAATACGGGGTTGCAAGCGAAATATATTAGATTTAGGCAAAGAACTGAAGAAGATAAATAAAATTAGGATATATCCGTAATGGCAGAAAGAATAATTTCAAAACAATATTTATAATTTCTTAGTTTGATAAACGTATTTTTATGTTCAGACCTACTATCAAACACAGCAAAGAACATTATACAAAATTTTAAACTCCTAGAGAATCGTTTTAAAAAAAGAACTGTAATAAAGAAGGAATGCATCTGGTGAAAGGCTTAGTATTGAAATAGAAGAGAAATGCAAATACAACAGAAACCATATATTAAAACAGTATACAACTCAAACTGAAGGCTACACGTATATACACCACAACTGTAAGCGAGAAACAGCAATAATGAAAAGGAAATTCAAACCGGAAATTACTTATTGCGGTCGCTACAAGAGGACGTGATAACACAGGGATCGTGTTCTCGAAAGAGGTTGATACAGCCTGCTCTGAATAATAAATCAATTGGCGGGTAGTTGATTAATAAGAAATTATTGAACAATATAACTGAACACTAATACATTAAGAAAATAGTAAATTCATTCCATGGTTAAAATATTCGTTAAGAAAATAAACGGAAAAGAAACGAAAATGTTTGTTCGTTTTCTGAAATTTTGTGTCTTTTTTCAGTACCGAGGCTATATATGGGAAGTGGATCTTCCGAAACTGGGACCACGCTAGCCACTTGGCCAGGTGAGAAGGCTCACAAAACTTACTTTGATTAAAGTGCCCTCCGAGAATCTCACAAAATACGTTTAATTACTAACACTACCCTGATTATATCTAAACCAGTAAGTTAAAGGGTGCATATATTTTGAAAAAAGACTAGTTTTGCTGAGGAGACAAGACGTACCTTTTAAAATTTGAGAGGAGACGAAAAGTACCTTTTACAATTCGAGACGATACGAGAAGTAGATTTTAAAATTCGAGACGAGACTAAAAATTGTTTCGAGTCTTTGCAGCAACACTAGTTCACTCAGCCTCGCTGCTCAAAGGGACGTTAAACTTAAAAAAACAAAACAAATACAAAACAGTCTCCAACCATAAGTAGATTATTATATCACACCTTTCAAGGAAGTTTCGTGCTGAGAAATGATTCTAATAAATTCTAGTTGAAATGTAAAAATAAATAAATAAATAAATTTTATTCAAAATTTACAAAACGAGACAAAAAATTTTCGAGATGATCTTATTTCTCGTCTCGTGGTGGAGAACACTTAGAAGGAACATTATTTGGGTAAGAAGATATATACATAAAAAAATAATTGATTGATTATGGTTGACTGTCCCTTTTGAACACCATTGCTATATGAAGCTCAACCTACAGCTTAAACTGCAATCTGAATCTCTAATCAGGTTCCCAAAGAAAACTGAACAATCGAGCCAAGGTTCCTCGAGCCTTGGGTGACGAGCATTACAAAAAAAAAAAAAAAAAAAAAAAAAAAAAAAATCGTAAGTAACTTGCCATCTTATGCCATATTGGCGTAAATTGATGACTTCGTTTGCTACAATTATTCATTGATATTTCCATTTTTCATATTCCTTCTTTATATGCTACATAAAAGGAATATATTCCTTCTTTATTTGCTACATCAATTAATTTTTATGTATAAGTGCATAGGATTAATATAAGAGCATGAGTGTTCTCTAATGTAATGCATTATCATTACTGTGAAAAACAATTAATGGCATTAACTTTAGAAGACGATGTCATTCAAATGACCTTTCTAATTCTGAGGGTGGAATGGATTCTAAAGGTACAATTATCCAAATTAGTAAATGGACCATTCTGAAGATTGGCTGTATTGTTCGTAGACCCTATATTCTTTCCAGTGCACGAGACATCTGTCGAACTTAACACTTATTTTGTTGTTAAATTCAAATAATTTCTATATGTTGTAGAATTGCATTCCTAACCAAGCTAATTTGCCACACATACCACTGTCAATTGAGGTAGTGTTGCTAGAACATATCTCAAAAGTTCTGATGTTCTTTCTGGCATACTCTTCTACATTCATAATAAGTTTTCTCAACAATATTTTAACAATTTTATGTTTCAGCTCCTAACTTGCTTCGAGATTGTTCTTTTTCCCACTCAGCTGAGCTTTTCTATCTTTCTCCATGGCAGGGAGGAAGGAGGTTCGGTGGCTTAGTAGTTGAGCGCTCACCTCTAGTGCGAGATGTCCTCGATTTGACCCCAGACAATATGAATTTGAGGTCGATAATATGTGTCCATAGATTTTATTGAGATCCTTTAATCTCACCACTTATTTAATATTCAGTCGCTTTGATTAATCATGTGTCTCCTTTAGCCTGAAGGCCGTACGTGTAGGACGTAAAACCATAAATTTCATTTCAATTTATTCTTCTCCACATACACATTTCCAACGCTTTCAGTCGTTGGTCTTCCTTTCGTAATCAGAACTTTTCTCCCTCGTTCAACAGAACACTCTACTTCGAGTTTCATTGCATAACCCTGTATTCAACTCCGCATGAAATACACTTTTCTTCTTCCTGAAATGCCTTCCAAAGGTGTAACTAGAGGTGGTCAGGCTTGCCGTGGAACACTGCTGCCCCTTCCTACCCCTAGAATACCAGTGGACCACAGGCTGTAACTGATAGCCAGAAGTAAGCCTCTAGCTAAATATTATAGTTTTAACAATGATTACAATTTTTTTCTTTGCCATTCGGTGTTTGTTAAATGTCTGATTTCTTTCTTTTTTTTTAACGTTATGATTTTTGTACACTGCTATATCAAAACAAACTTGTATATGTTGTTATAATTGATTAGTTCCACTGGGTGGTAATCGTAAACTAATTTACACTTGCTTTATGAATAAATATTGATGTTTTTTTTTTTGGTTGTAGTGTCACAAGTTGAATAGGTTTCTCGTGGAAAATTAAAATGTTAGAAGGGGATGCCTAATCACGTTCATATATCTTCGACGTTTTAATATATGTTCGTACAGAGCATAGTGTGGTATATATGTTCACGTTTTGTGGTATAAATGATTCCCTATGACATACTACACCCTCATTTTCTTGGCGCACCTCAAATAATTGCGTGCATATTTTTCATATACCTGCAAATTGATACGGTCTATTACAAATATTGTGCCCGGACGTGCACCATAAAAACGACTGTGCAAGAAATACTAAACAACTTACACTAGGTGGCGACTAAAAGCAAGAGTGGGCAGGAGCGTAACAGGGGTGTGCATGTAGGTAGCAGGCGCGTCAGTAACAGCGATTATGCGCATAAACGAGGATAGTACAAAATCAACTATACTGCTTTGGCTAAAAGGGCAGTAAAAACGAGAGTGCTATCTAACCGAGTCAGGGTAGGAATGCAGTGGCAATGCGTCAGTAGGTAACAGACATGTTAGCAACGAAGAATAAACAAGGATAGTGGAAATTCCAATTTATATTACATAAAAACTGCGCACGTGTAAGGTTAGAGGACTTGCCATGGTCCCAGGCTCGTAGCCAACAAAAAAAATAAGGGGGGCGGTAGAAGTTAGGGGGGCCCGACCCAACCATATTATAGTTCATTTGCAAGCCTACCGTGAAAACTTAGAGGGGCCCTGCCCACCCTAGCCCCCCTGTGGATATTGGCCTGCATGGTCCCATACTAGTAAGTCTATATTTCTAAACATAAAACACGTTCCCTATAGGTCTATTGTGCTGAAATACTTCGCCGCGGATGCACTCGTAAACATTGGTTTCGTACAATGTACAGAAATAGTTTGCTAGTAGAAATTAATATCCTAGACAGGCCACTTTCATATAAACACATTCATTTTAACCGTAAAAATTACCATTTTTGTGATGGTCTATTCTAAACCTGCACTGAATTGAGTGACATCGGTACTTATGTTAGGGTAAATGAAGTCAACGAATCACTGTTAGTTTGTGTCACACGTGATTTCTAAAACCATCGTGCTAACCACTGAGGTTACTGTATTTCTTTTTTTTAAATATTAAAATTAATCAGAAAATCTATGTATATTATAACGTCAAGAAACTATCGACATTTTGTAATAGTACTACCTAACAATTAAGTACATTATTCTAAAACATATTAAAGTTTTGATATCAATTCTACTATCACACTAATCAACTACACAGATCACTATTATGCATCTTTCGGCATCAAATGCACAGAGAAACGAAAGAAAGAATTCTGTCGCCTAAGTGAAACTAATGAGGAAAAAATATACCCAACCCTGTTCACGTGATAAAACTTCATCAAAAGACCTACAGCTTGCACGTTTGGTATAGGGAATCTTGTGATTGCTGAAAAATAACAGCTTTTCGTATTAAGTACTTTCAAGTGGAGACAGGACACAATTCTTGCATTTATTTTTGAAGGAAACAATATATACTAATTTATAGTTCCCTTATTGTTTGTTATAATGAATGAGCATACGACGATATCTGTTTTACTCACAAGCAAATTCTATCAGTGGGCAGTGAAACAGATTTACACTTTAAAGTGTGATTTGAACGACTGCATTTCATTCGATGCTCTCGTACCGAGAAAATCGAACCCAGGACCTCGTTCAAGTATCAGATTAGGAAGGAGGGCTACGCTCATTTAAGTACCGCCCTGCATGTGTACTTGGGGGAGGGAAAAAATGTTTCAAAGTTACATTTTATGTGTATGCATATGTGTGCGTGTTTACATGTTTTTGTAGGAGAAAGAGTGAGTGTGAGATAGATAGATAGATAGAGAGATACAGAGAGAGAGAGACTGTAGGCATTGAACTTATTAACTCTAGTTCGACAAATGTCTTCAGCTTAACCTAAAACAAAGGTGATGAAGAGGAAATGTAAAGAGCTTTGAGTGAATTGATTTACCGTTTCCTTCTCATACTATAACACTCCTTCCTTTATCTGACAATTAATTGATTTACCGAAGAAAGTGAAGTAAATTAATACTTTTAATACTTTAATAGTCATACGTATTTATGACATATCTTCAATAACCCAAAAGTAATTTTCTTTGCTTGTTCTTTTCAAAGCATTAATTTTTATATTCTATTAGTTTCAATTGCGTGGTGTCTGTTTGTTATTTTTCTCAACCATGAGAACAAATTTGAAGATAAACGCATTACGTGACTGTGTTAAGGAATAAATTGTATTTTAAATCTGTAACTCATAGTCTATACTAGTGTGTGTGTGTTCAGTGAGTTTAAAACACGTAGGTTGGAAACAAATTAACCACACCTACGATTTTGACTTAAGACAATTGTTTTTTTTTTTTTAATTTTTTTTTAAAGTATCTTATCTGATCTTGAGATGATTGTTTAAGAAAGGATTAACGTTTACTTAGGACGAAAGTTAAGCCGAAAAGAAGACAAAGTCATTGTTTTTTTTATCACTTATTTGTGTATATTACTAATACAACGGTATACGTATTAGTTTAAAATGTCTGTATTTATGATGGTCTCCATTAGATCATTGTCACGAATAATTATCTATTTAACAAACTTATTTACTCTTTGCATAGGGTAATTATATATTCTGAAGTATAGGAGCACTCTTCTCTAATCTAGTTGGTGCAGCACGTGTCTTTGGCGCACATAGAGCCAGATTCGGTGAATACTTTATTTCTTATGAAACCTATGCGAAAAAAAGAGGCGGGTGTTTAAAATCGGTGGGATGCACTAATTCTGAGTTTACAAATGGGGGCCTGGAAGTATGGAATGGGAACCACCATTTAGAAAATTTTGAAAATGACCCACCTGAAAATGCAGTTTAAGATAGCTGTATTTTTGAATGAAACTTTTTTTTCCATAGTGGAAATATTCTTGAACTAGCTGAAATACCCATTCTTTGTATGGGTCAGATAAAATATCTATGTAAACAAACTGAACAACGAAAGAAAAAAATGTCGGTCATTTTCTACTACTTTTGCATGTCTCGGTAACCCAGCTCACGCAGGTGACCTCCAGCTCGCATACACTGGGAGCTGTATATGCAAGTCAACGCCTATGTGAGTATCACCATTCATCTTAGCGACCGCGAAAACTATGGATTTGACACTAATATTGGCCATTTTAGATAACTTTTACATGTCTCGGTATCCTCCCGTAGGTGAACTTTGCCCCGCGATCGAATGAGATGAATTTGCAAGTTAATGCGATTGTTCTCAGCGACCGCGGAAACTATGGACTTGACACTAGTATCGGTCTTTTTTTTTTTTTTTTTTTTTTGCTACTTTTACATGTCCCGGTAAGCGCCCTCTGAGACGCCCTGCTTCCCCGCCGATGGGAGCTGTATTTGAAAATTAACGCCTGTGGGAGAATCACCATTCGTGTCAGCGACCTCGAAAACTATGGATTTTACACTAATATCGATCATTTTGGAGTATTTTTACATGTCTCGGTATTTCCCCGCTGACTCCATCCTGCAGCCGAATAGGGAGAATTTCGAAATTATTGCGATTGATCTCACCGACCGTGAAAACTATGGATTTGACACTAATATCGGTCATTTTGGATTATTTTTACATATCTCGGTATCCTCCCGAATCAAAGCCTGTAGGAGTATCACCTTCATCTCAACGACCGCGAAAAGTGTGGATTTGACACTGATATCGGTCATTTTGGATTACTTTTTACATGTATCCGTAAATCCCCTCGCAGGTGACCTCGGCCCTCATACAATGATAGCTGAATTTGAAAGTCATTGCAAATGGAAGTATCACCATTGATCACAGCGACCGTGAAAACTGTGGATTTGACACTGACATCGGTAATTTTAGATTATTTTACATGTCTCGATATCCTCCCGGTGACCCCCGTTCCGCAGCCTAATGGGGTGAATTTGGAAGTTAATGCTATCAGAGTTTTACCATTGATCTCAGTGACCACGAAAATTATGAATTCGACATTAATAGCGGTCATTTTCTACTACTTTTACATGTTTCGGTAACCCCTTCGCAGGTGATTCACGGCCCGCATACTGTGGTAGCTGAATTTGAAAAGTTATCGGTAATGGAAGTGTCGCGGTAATCTCAGCGACCGCGAAAACTGGATTTGACACTAATATCGGTCATTTTGGATTATTTTACAAGTCTCGGTATTCCCGCAGTGACCTTCCTGGTTCGAATTTTGAATAAAACTCCTCGTCTTGGTCTGGGGCTTGAACCAAGATATCCGTGACCAAACTTTTGTAACTCTCGTCCACTCATCTGGTCCCCAGGCGCACACAGACAGACAAACACACAAACAAACTGTTTATTTTGTTTGTATTAAATAAGAGTATGACTGTGTAACGAAGAAGGTTCTTAGGCTCTAACCCCCTGTCTTAGTTCTTGATTCTCCGTGCTAGTTTTGTGTCTTTCCTTCATAGGTAACGTCTCTTCCCAAACTATCCCCCCCCCCTACTTTCCGCTCTATAAAAATCGGGCCTTGCTACTATTTAAGAAATTCAGCAAAAGATTAGAATTTTTCCTTTCTTTCATTTCTCTTTTTATATTTTTCTTCTCTCTTTTTCTGTGTGGTGTTGAAGACCCCTACAGGTGCTCGCAGGGGTGCTCGCAGACATAGCACCTTCGAAGTCGGCGCATGCCAATAAGAGAAGATATTTAGATTGCACCTGATGTGCGGAAGACTGAAAGATTTGCAATACGCATAGACGTTACTAAGGTAAAATGTCATAAGCATCATTTCCAACTTTTTTCAGGAGAGCAAAAAAACAACCTCTATATTCCATTTACATCCTTGAAAGACATAATTATAAAAAGTGGTTTATTTGCCTTAATAATACACACAAACTTATAATATTTTTCTGACCCATGGCCTGTCCTATAGTGAGCTGAATAAGATAAAAATCCACATTTTCAATTTTTTGAGGATTACGACTTTTTCCTTAACACCGTCGAATAATCATATCCCACGGCAATGTTTCCAACAAAGAAACTTGATGGCGGAATCTAAGGTGATACCTCTGTGATGTAATTTCTTCCCCACTTCTATAACTCATTTCGTTGATTTTTAACCAGTGAAATGTCGTATATTAATCGCTGCTAAGATAAATGTTTTCTGAATCACATATTTAGAAATTCATGCAGATTTTGTAGGCACCGTAAAGAAACGCACAGAAAATGAAATATGCAAAAGCCAAATAAAGGTGCTGGCACTTACTGTGTTCAATTACACATTATTAATATTGAATATCTAAAGCTATATATTCATGCAGTAAGCAGTGTAGAGAAGTTCTTCAATATCTATCGTTATAGCAGGTAGCAGTTTTTATTATTAGTAATTTAACGTCCCACGTTTATATTCTTTAGCCCAAAGAAGACGGATAATCAAACAAATAATACGTGAAATTGTGGAAACACGTCAGAACTCCACGAAAAACATATAAAACAACTTGTCAATCCCAAACTCATATGATCTGTGATCGAAGAATGCTCATATAGAGATAAGCACTCTAACGTTATAAATACATCTCAGTTGGAATCTTTTGCGAAACTCAGTTGGAAAGACCATTTCACGATACGAGTGACAAGAGGGAATAGAAACTATATCATGAGGACAGGTTCTAAAGAAATACTGTAAACCTTGCCTAATTAAACCAGGTGTCGTTTGGGGATGAGACGGAGTAAATTTCCTCTCCTCCTGCGAGCTAAACCTGAAACGACGCTATTAACATGTAACACTTACCAAGTGTAACCCTCCGATTTTGATAAAATTTGCCAGGTAGATACTACACATGAAATAATCGAATACGTGTTTTTTATTTTCTGCAGAAAATCGGTTTAAGGGGGCAAAATGCCCCCACCCAAAATTTTGAAAGTTGACTCTAGAAAGACAAGAAGAAGTAGACCGAAGCGAATGAAACTGTGCACAGATATTATAGACGTAAAGTGAAGGAACATGTTTTTTGTATTTTCCTTAAAAAAAAAAAAAAACAACAACTATTGGGTGAGCCACACATTTTTCCAAACCGTTGATTACGGAATATCAAAAGCAGCGCCGTAACTTAGATTTTTTTATGGGGGGAGGGCAAACATTAATACGCGTATTTGGGCCCCCCAGAAAATTTGTTTTTCTAATTCTTGGGCACCCCCTCTTTCCATCTTTCTCTTACTCTTTATGGTCCTCCAGAGCCTGTGGGCTCTCCCGCACGACAAGGTCTGCGGGGCAGTTAGTTACTCCCCTGGGCCCGTTCCATACAAGACAAATTAATTAAGGGGACAATATTGATAAATCTCAAAGAAATACGAATAAATATTATTTCTAGGGCCCTAATAGTAGGCATTTTTTTTTTTTTACTAAAATGGGCCCATGACTCATTTTTGTTTTATTTACCTTTTGTGTGCTGTTTTGTTTATGTAATGTAGTGAATCTGTTTGATGCCTCATTTATAATTTCATGTTCGTACCGTACATGGAGCATGGAAATTTTGTCTTAAAATTGTCCCCAATCGAAAGGCAGGCAAAATTGCTACAAATTTGGCTGCTTAATCTGTAAAGTAAAACATGTTATTCATATCAAAATAATATACATACAATTAACTTGCCGAAAGACGAAATCGAGTAATTATCATTCTAAAGATAACAATCTCGTTTATTAGTGACCAGTTACAGAATGTGAACAATTATTTATGAGTTCTTTATTATATTCAATTACGCTAATTATGCTATGAAGTCTCTCCGTTTTAATCAAGGGAGTCCTTAATTTTGTTCACAACTTAATAGAACTGGATAGTGTTTCAATGGAAATTTATTAATGTGTTTTCGGAATGCAAGATTAAACTAAGTTCGTATATACATTCACATTACACGTAGAACTATTACAACTTGTCACTCAACATAGTCGTCTAATAAATAATTATTACAAAGAAGTAACTTAGAAAGAATCTAACAAATAAGCTAGTATATCTGAGCATACAGACACGATATCGTTTTACATGTAGATTTGAAATATGTAATAGTCTGAGTGCCCTTAGAAAAAAATACAACTGTATGTAACACTATAAAGAGAGACATGATGGCACGCTGGTAAAGTGCTTACCTCTGGTGTATGGTGTCCTGGTTCGATCCACAGCACAGAAGTAAGTTTGTGGTAACAGCATCATGTTCGTGGGTTTTCTCGGGGTACTCCTGTTTTCTCTCACATTCTCATTCCAACAATTTTTCCATTATCATTCACTTGTCTTAATCATCCGTCTCCCTTAGGCTAAGGACATAATGATGGGACTCATTTAATTTTTTTCAACACTATAAACCCTGCGGTATTACAAAGTATGCAAAGAATGTCCTCATGCTGACATTTGCATGGTACAAAATTTCAAGTTTTTTTTTTTTTTTTTTTTTTGTACATTAACTTAAAAGTTATAAGGGCGTATCAAGATAAATGGTTCATCCTGCTGTAGCACTTCCGCAACAATTTTTATAGAGGGTAGTTGGTGAGTATTTCAAAGTATATGCCAGTAGGCAAACTCATTCTACAAAAATTGTTACGTGAGTACTGCAGGATTCTGAAACATGTATATTTGTATAACACACATACTAGTTCCTAAGTAAAGTCTTGTGTCGATTACGGTAGGTCTCATAGTTTTGGAGCAATGGAGCTTTAAAGTACATTTTTTTTTCACGTTTTCGTCACCCTATAACTCCGAAAGGAAGCATTTGTGCACCTAGAAATCACCTCCCAAACATTGTCGGCATTGTTTTGAAACACCCCATAAATATACATTTCCAGGCATCTGTAGGCATATATATATATATATATATATATACAGTGACGGATCCAAGGGAGGGCTATAGGGGCTATAGCCCCACCTTGACGCTCAGGCATACACTGCATAAAATGGGCTTCAATCCTGCTTTACACTGGATAAAGCGGTAAACTATAGTTTAGCCCCTCTATTTATGATATCCTGGATCCGCCACTGTATATATATACACACACACATTTAATAAACACATTTAATTAAAGTAATATTAGGGGTACCGGTATATTTATTCATGTATAATGCAAATTCATTTTGAGAAAAAGAGGAACATTTAACTACATTATCGTAAAGAAGAAATCAGCAAAATCACATCTGATCGAGTTCCAGTTCTAGTTGCATCTAATTCCAGTTCATTTCCCAGAAAACAAAATAATAGTTCCCCCATAGTTTTGGGCTAAAAAGAAAATTATGTATACTCTCAACACCGTTAAAAAAAAATAATGCTGGTCACCGGACGAGAAGTAAGTTTTTTAAATTGAAGAGGAGACAAGAAATTTCTCGAGTCTCGACTTTGATTTTACCTAAGTTTTAGATCTTAAACACTGTTTTCGTGTTCATAGTATTAAAACACGTAATAATTGAAGCAATTGTATGAACATAATAAAGAGCACTTATCAACAACATTCAAAGATAGTTAAGTCATTTCATAATATCCTGCAATGATAATAATATGGTTTAAATCAGGCGGGCACCCAGAAATGTTTGTCGGGAGGGGTCCAAAACTACAAGCCACTATGTCTAAGTAGTTATTGAACCATTATTATGCTGCATTCAAAAAGACGATAAGTAATTGTAAAATAGGCTACTTAAACCTATATTTAAAAAAAAATGAAATGATATTTTTGCGTTTAATGTCCCACGATTGTTCTTGTTAGGCTGAGAGAGACAATGATTAAAGAAAGTGAATGATTATCGAACAATTGGTGGAATGAGAAAGTGGGAGTACCACCGACAAAACCCACGAGCACGGTGTTGTCTACCACAAACTTACTTGGCCGCGGATCGAACCACAGACCCTACACATCAGCGCTCCATCACTGAGCCACCGTGTCCTCCATTCGGAAAAAAAGAGAAAAATTATAAAACAAGATTGTTTTACGAGTATATTGGATTAGTGTTGTTAGTATTCTAGGGGTTAGAATTTTGGAAGATCAACCTAAAGGAGTTTTGAAAGTGAACTGAATTTAACCTAACAAATTGGGGGAATAGAACTTAACCTAAGAGACTTGGCGGAACTAAACATAGGGAGTTTTATACTAACAAAATGTATGTTAAATTGTGTTGATTTTGAGTTTAACGTCACGTCCAGCAGCGAGGCTATATGAGGCGTGGACATACTTATTAACGTGGAATCCGAACCACATGGGCTCCCGCCGGGAATCGAACCCGGGTCTCCTGCGCCAAAAGCGCGTATGCTAACCGCTTAACTATGAAGGAGCTCTAAATGTATGTTGAGTTAGGATGTTTCTTGGGGGGAGGGCGGGAGGTCCAGACCTTGTGGACCCCGCCATGGGCACGCCCTTGGTTTAAATGTTGTTACGTCACACTCTCCATGGACTCTTCCTGACGCGGAAGAATTATGATAATTTCAACACCAAATAAAGAAAATAAACCCAGGGCATGAATTTATTTCACAAAATGTGAAAAGGAAAATTTCGAAAATCGAATAGAGAAGAGACATTTACGAAGTGTAAGAGAAAATGAAATTAAATGAAATCTGTAAGTTTAACATCCCACGGTTATGCCGGTTAGGCTAAAGAAGACGGTGATAATGAGAAACGAGTGAAACGGTGGAATAAAGAAAGTGAGAGGAAACAGGAGAATCCGGAGAAAACCCACGAACACGGTGTTTGTCCACCACAAAGTCCACACGGCGCGAGCTGGGATCGAACCAGGAACCCCCAGCATCGGAGATGAACGCTCTAGCACTGAGTCACCGCGCCCCCTTACGAAGTGTAAGAGATGAGACGAGATGAGAAACCTTATTTCTCGCGTCGCCTTGTCTGGACTTGTAGCCAATACTATTAAATAACAAAGATTATCGAGATAAATTGTCAAACACTGGACAAAACATCAGCCCGGATGACTCAGTATATACGCCATACTCTGATAGCTATATTGTATATCATATTTCGGATTTACCTCACAATTAAACAATTCATAAGAATTAAGCATATTAACCTAATAACACATTAACCTTTACACGACATTCTCTCCCATCTGACTAATACTATGATTAAGTTACAAAAGTATTGCCCTAGATTTTTTTCCACTCTTGTCACAAAAGATCAAAAAGAGAAAAGAAAAGCGTATTATTCTTTATTCATTATTAATCTGTGTCGCTGTTGAAATCTGTTGTGTGTATTATACAGTAATCGATTTCATAATTGAAAAAAAAAATAAAGATTCATTAATTAGATTATTCTAATATAAAACACGATTTGATGCAGATACGGGCTATTTGCAACTGTTAAGCTGAGTACCATGATCGAAAGTAATTTCATTATACATGTGTTCAGTGTCATCGGTATATTGTTAACCAAGGTAAGGACAATTTTTTTCCATATTAGTATTTGATAGATAAATTAGTTGAATCGTTTGCTTTTACGCTATTTGGAAGGAAATAAAAGGAAATGATCCCGAAGACTAAATATAGGGGGTTACAAAAGTTTGTCATAATATTTTGAGATTAGATTCTGCACATCAAAATAAGAAAATAGTTCATATGGACCTGTGGTCGAAAGTGCATAGTTTCGTGGTCGTTTCGTGCCGAAAACATGAAAAAAAAAAAAGAACTTTAAAGGTCCATAGTTTCACTACTATAGGAACCGATCGTAGTCGGGTCAACTCATCACTGAGGAACTAGTATGTGAACTTATCCAAATATCCATGTTTCAGAACCTCCCGTACTTGCACAGCCATTTTTAGAAAGGTTGTTTTTGGGAGTACTTGATCACTCTAGACCTACTTCTCTAAAAATTGCTGTGCAAGTACTGGAGCATACTTGAACCTGGTTATATGGATAGTTCACATATCAGTTCCTCAGTGATGACTACGATAGGTCCCATAGTGGAACTATGAATTATTAAAGTTAACTTCTTTCATGTTTTCGGCACCCTATAACCCCGAAACTATCCATTTTTGAGCACAGGTCCATATGAACTTCTTTTTCCTTATTTTGATGTAAGGAATCTGTTCACAAAATATAATGATACATATTTGTAACACCCTGTATAAAGACAACAGGAGCCGATTTTCTGATCATAAAAATTTTACCATATGAAAGCCGCCTGGCTGGACATATCGTTTTTATAGTCTGAGACAAGGGAATCTTTTTCTTATTATTTTTTAAATGATAGTATCGTAATATGAAATACATTCATATTTGTCCCGGGTAATTCTAACAGCTCTATAATTAGCTCTTGCACATGGTAAATTTAGCACATAAATTTCCTAGTATTTGCCCAAATGTGGGAAAGATTATATTGCTATGTTGCCTATAATACTATTAAAGGATAATGTATCTAATTGTAAATAGTCATAATTAGTAGAGTAGCCAGCCCTATATTTTAGGGGAACTTTTACAAAAGACCTTTCTGATGTTTACCAAAATTTAGTTTGAGTGTCTTAAGCTGAAGGGGGATGAAACAAGAATTTTCTCAGCCTGTCTGGTTAATATGCTGGTTATAGACTTCTTTGGCCGACAACGGTAGGCTGTAACACCATACAATTTATTATTATTATTATTATTATTATTATTATTATTATTATTATTATTATTATTATTATTATTATTATTTTACATTAATTGCATTAAAACTTGTCTAAGCATCCGCCTGTGGACCGACGGAAAATAATAAACGTGTGATATGGACCGATTTACAGAGTAATACTAGAATATGGACAGCTTGGATGTCGAAAGGTGTAACTCCAAATTAGAAATTTTCCATAAGAAAACTTGGAAGTTATATACCTCATGAAAAATTCATATTTATTTTAAGGTCTATACTAACCAAAGACACAATTATGAAGTTAGTTTTATAATGCTAAGAGTGAATAATATGCTCTTTATGCGATTCACATGAGAGTGTGAAGTTCAAAGTTCACTCCTGGAAAATATCAACGGAAAGCTTGGAGTCACACCATTTCGCATCCAAGTTGTCCATATACATACTTAGCTATATGTCTATGATCCTCCAAATTACAGGTGGCCAAGTTTAGAAATAGGTTTGACTTAGTAAGATTATTTCAAGTTTTGTTTGTGGGGGAAGGAAGCAGGGTTAAAAGTGAATCTGAAAAGGTAGAGGGAGGTGCCATCTTATCTTTGTCCATTGGATTTTTTTTAGGAAATGGAGGGGCGGCAGTATATATTTTTGGAAGTAAGGGGACGACGTCTACAGGCGTTCCTCCTTACTTTTACCCCTGGAGAAAGGGACAATTGTTTCATTTCCAGTCCCAAATAACGCTTCTAGTTTGATTAAGAAGTTTTAATGTAATGTTTAAAAAAATATGTGATGATGTGGGAACAGTGTTGAGCATTACTCAAGAGCCTGGTGATTCAATTTCTATTCTCCTTTTCACTCATATTGTCGAATGATGTTTCCAACTGTCTTTCGATGAATTTGCAGCATTAGAGTGGTTAACTCTGGTATGTGAGGTCCATGATACGATCACAGACCATTATAAATTTGTAGTCGGTAGCATCGTGATCGTGGATTTTACTTGAGGTACTCTCATTTTTGTTATTTTGCTTGGTTTGGTTTTTTATTTCACAAATTATGAATTTCGTCATTCTTTACTTTGAATTCGTCATTGTTTACTCCGTCTCCTTTAATCTAAACATCATAACCGTGGAATATTATATACTGTACAATAATAGTACAAACTATAATTGTAAAAACGAGATACATTTCGCCAGCCCCCTACCCTTGGAATTTCGAAACAAAACCTATGCCAATCGTTTGTGCTACGTTTGTACCGGAATGTACCGCAAAAATTTTCGTTTGTACCACTTCCGGTACAAAGTTATAAGAGTTTTAAACTGGATGCTGCTGTTTCCACTGCCCATCACTTTAAAACTTTTATATCTTTCTACCGAAAGTGGTACATACCAAACTTTTTGCGCTATATTTCGGTACAAACGTAGCACAAACCATTGACTTAGTTTTATTTCGAAATTCCAACGTGGAGCGGACCGCACCATTTCCACAACCCCCAATTTTAAACTCTTATATCTTTGTACCGGAAGTGGTATAAAAGAAATTTTTGCGGTACATTCCGGTACAAACGTAGAACAAACGATTGGCATAGGTCTTCTTTCGAAATTCCAAGGTGGGGGCTCAGGGCTGCCATTTCCACAGACCCCGCATTTTAAAAATCTTATAACTTTGCACCGGAATTGGTACAAACGAAAATTTTTGTGGTTCATTACGGTACAAACGTAGCACAAACCAGTGACATAGGTTTTATTTCGAAATTCCAAGGGGGGGGGGAGGGGCTGGCGTAATATACCTGTAATAACAACAGATGAATTTCACTATACTCCTCAGCGGGTGAAAATAACACACGGAAATATTTTCTTAAAAGCATATGTATTACATGATGAGATTGATTCATTATAATACAGCATATTAACTTAAATAATCTAACTTGTTGTATAATTTCCCACGTATTTCTTTTCAGTATCTAGCAGGGCTGCACAATTTTCAAAATACATGATTAATAAAATATTTTTGTTTGCAACATTTAAAATATCATAATTACCGCTTCGAAATAAACGGAAAATGATAAAGAAGTAGTGAAGAAAATGCATATAAGCAGGTAACATTACAATTTGCGTCATCTAGTTTGTTTCCTTATAAAATCAGATAGAAATTATTGCTTGGTTACCAAAATAAATTGTTGCACAGCTCGTGTACTTAAAACTTTCTAGTGATTGCGTCTTGTTAACATTGTGCCGTACACTGACCAGCCACAGGATGCTCACGCTCTATTTTTGGAACGGAAACGTTAAACTGACGTAAAGAGCAGAAGGTACAGCAGAACCCCTCCCCAGACGGTGACAGAGATCCAACTCGATCAATGAGTGTGATGCAGGGGCGGATCCAGGACCGAATTCAGGGGGGACGGTGGGTTGTCATACTGTTACTTTTACCAAATTACAAGGCGTAGGGCGCCCACAGTTCAATAAAGATCTGTCGAGGTTGGTAGAACAGAAAAAGGTAACTAACAATGTAAAAGGCATAACTCTGTCTAAGCACACTGTTCACTGTTAGACGTAGGTCTCTGTAGTCGATGTCCCACACGCGTAACCATGTTAATAACAAGGTACCATCGATTACAATTGGAATAGGAACGTGCCCATTGCCATTGTATGCAGACGAATGACACAAACTTACATGGTGTGATGAATCTCGATACTGATATCATCCCATTGGCGGCTTGGTCGAAATACGTCGTCTTCCAGGAGAGCAGTTGCTCGAGATGTGCACTGTAGAACGACGACAGACCAGTAGTAGCTCCATTATGATTTGGAGACCCTTCGCATGGTCATCCATAGATCCGGTATTCCTTGAGGAGGGCGATTTGACGGCTTCTACCTATCCGTAAGTCATTGCTGATCATATACAACCATTCATGTCGGCCATGTTTCCAGCTGGCTATTACATCCTTCAGCAGGGCAACGCTCCTTGTCACAACGTCAGCGTCGAAGAGCACAGTGGTGGATTTCAATTTCGATGACTCCACAAACTCACCCGATCTCAATCCAATTAAATATCTTTGTAATGTCATTGGACATCAGAACAGTGCTCAATGCATAATTTACAGGAATTAAGTGGCTTGTGTTATAGATGTGGTGCATCACACCTCCAGCCATCTGCCAGAGCCTCATTGGTTCCATGCCAAACTGCATTGCTGCTGTCCTGCGAGTTCAAGGGGAGCATATCAGAAAGCAGTTAAGTGGTCATAATGTTCTGCCCAATCAGTATATAATTTTGACAGTATAGTACAAAATCTCGCGGGTGGGTCCTCAATGTCCAAAATCCTGTCAAAATTACATGTAATCAACATCTTGCCGCTCAAAACACTTAAATCAAACTCTGTCGTGCTGAAAATCTTGCGGGATAATGTAACGTTTGGCGGCCGAAATCTCGGTAGGACCTCACCATAACCATTTATTCAGTGCAGAATGTACAATATATCACTTTATGCATTCAAAATACCTCATTATCACAACAATCTCACGCTCTTACTGTTATTTTCGTTCATTACTGTAGCTCACAAGACGAGAAATAAAGTTTTATTTTCTTGCGTCGTAATTTTTCGAATTATTGTCTCGTCTCGATTTTCAAAGATTTTTCTCGTCTCGTCTGGATTCTATAGAAAAAAATATTCTAGTCTCTGCTCGATTTGTAAATTTATGTACAAAACGTATGCCATGATTTTCTTCTTAATTTCATCTAGAATTTATGGGAACACTTCCGCGTCACAAGAATCCCACGAAGGATGTGATACAACATTTACAGCATATTTCTTATTGGAGTATATTGTGTAACTACTTGTTTATCGAAATCATCATTTTGATCGTACATTTTTTTTTGTCAGTTTACAGTTTTATACTATAAATCGTGTATAATGTAACACTAAGAGTTAGTGTTAGCACGAGACTCGTTAAATTTCTCTCTAGTGTTGATTATCGTCTTAAAACAAGACTAGCATTGTCATATTTCTCTATTTGAATTTGAAAAATGTACTCCTTGTTTCAATTCTCATGAGACGCAATTCAATTTGATTTGATTTGGAGTTCAACGTCCCTTTCAGCGGCGAGGCTATATGAAAAGTGGATCTATAGCTTGACGCGGGATTCGAACCACATGAACTCCCGCTGGGAATCGAACCCGTGTCTCCCAGGCCAAAGGAAAGTACGCTAACTACTTAGTCACGAGAGAACTCAAAGACGTGATTCGACAAGGTATGAGAATGAGATTCGAACTGCCGAGTTTGGGCCCTCTGGTTGAGATTGAGATATATGGATCAATCTATATGAATTAATCCAGTGAGGATTGCTTGCCCATTTATAATTTTTCCAATTGTTTTTATATACTATTACCATAGATATTCACAGCACAAAACTGATTTTTAAAAATTATAAATTCCAGTCCGTTTTTGAGTGGCGGACATTTTTTGTTGAGCAGTTTGTGCTAATTAGTGCCTTTACAGACATTAGTGTAAACTTGTATATCTTAGGATTTGATTCTTCAAGAACATTGTAACAAACGCCGCTTTTTTCTTCAGCTCTTCATTAATTTTTCTTTTCTTTTCTTCTTCTTTTCTTTTCAAATGAAAAGCCTTAATTGAACCCCAATAATTGAAAATTACTCACTAAGTTTAGCATCGAAATTGAACAAAGTCCACTTTTTACAGCTGAATTTACAATGAAGGGATGCAATATTAAAGTTCTTTTTTTTAAAATATATATATATATATATATATATATATATATATATATATATATATATATATATATATATATATATATATATATATATATATATATATATATATATATATAAGTACATAGGGTATTATACTTACTATAGGTAGTGTAACAACTTTGATTAATGCTTCCTAGAATTTTTAAGATTTTTTTTTAAATCGAAATTTTGTAATTGCAAAGTTTGAAATATGATGTCTCTGGTGGGACACGCAATAAAAAATAGCTAATTTACAGAATATGGACCTATATAATAGAAAATCACAATGAAAAAATCAACTTTGATATTTCACCGTGAACAATGTTGAAGATTTTCAAAAATTGCACGGAAACAAATGTTTACACTACTCTCATCCATTTGTGTCTGAAATAAACACTTTACCTAAGATTCCGGCGTAAATCATAGAACACATTGTTTGAATTTGTTATTTAAATTTTAATGTTAGGTGATTTACACCTTACGATAAGCTTATAACATTCTAATACAAAAGGAAGCTACTTTTGAAAATTAAACAAGATTGATCATCAATCACAAATAATAATAAAATAAAGTATTAAAAACAGTAAGAAATAAAAATAACATAACGTGAAACTGATTTGTAATTGAATTAAGAATAAGTACAGCAGGTAAAAATCTATCTATCTGCACTCTTATTATATACTTTTCGTATGTAAGTGTCAATCAATATAATAATAATAATAATAATAATAATAATAATAATAATAATAATAATAATAATAATAATAATAATAATAATAATAATAATAATAATAAATCAAACATTTGCAAACACAAAATAGATTTTGAATTTATGTTTTGTGGCATTCTTCTCTCTCTTGCTATGTCTAGAATATCTACGATAGAGTAGGATGCACAATATAAGTCAGTGCTATTCAACCTTTTTCCCTAGCGTACCCCTACACACAGTTCATCTTCCCACTGTGTACACCTGAAGCTGTTTAAAAGAAATTAACTTATTAAACTTAATGCACATGTTCTGTTGATTAAAAAGGGGGAAAATAGAGTCCCAACGAAGGACAATCAGTGTGCCAATCAAAAGACTATTTACAGGGGGATAAACTGAACATCCAAAAAAAAAAAAAAAAAAAAAAAAAAAAAAAAAAAAACTAACATGGGAAATTTCAGGAGATATGCCAGACATCTAGCTCTACTGAGGAGGATTTTCCCGTCATCCTCCCTGATAATTCGTACACAGGACAATGTTAAAAATTCAAAAATTAAAAGTAAGTTTAGAAATAACGTGTTGTTTGATGACTGAGTTTGTTTTCAGGACGCCAACTCCTCGATTCTTGGTCGAATCTTCGAGAGTGCGAGAATCAGAGTTGATTCTGGATTCAGGGAATTTCTGTGCTTCGTTTTTATTGAAGCTAATGCAGAGACATCCTTTTCACATAAATATGTTGATGGAAATGGAAGAACTTGTGAAGTAGTACTAATTTCATCGTACTGTCTTTGACTATAAATACAAGTCACAAATAGACAAGTTATCGAATTTCATTTGCAGTGAACTGTCAACAGATATTTCCAGTAGACCCCTAGAAGCAGCATTACGTAACCCCAGGAACATTTTCGTGTACTCCCAGGGGTACGCCTACCCCTGGTTGAATGTCACTGGAATAAGCAAGGTTAACTTGCGAAGAACACCAGAAGATCAAGTTCTCAGTGTAGAGAAAATGTATAATTTCTGCAAAGAAAACATTAAAGGTATTAGGTCTACCTATTTCCTCTTAACATAAGGGGAAATTACTACTCATATCGAAGCCTGTAAAGCCAGTTTTGAAAACTATATGTGAGTTAAATAAACAAGAAAATATATTAAATTTCATGACATTTCAACAAAATCAATTACGTTCTATATGATATCGAAAACTGACTTTTATAAAGACCATTCTGTTTGTCAAATTGTGGCTCTGACTTCACAAACATAATACACAGTAGCATATGTCTTTGAACCGTACGTGTGAGCACTTATTAAATATATTCTAAGGAAAATAAATATGTTATCTTTTGTGTATTTACAACAGCAACGGACAGACTACACAGAATTACACAAAACTTCTCTGAAGAAGTAATCATATTCATTAACAGATATTCAGATTAAAACAAAAATGTCAAACAAGTTTTCCTAACTTTTAACTCAGATTAATAGATCACTATTATTATTTGACAAGGCCCACGAACGGATTAACTTAATGCAGTCTCTATTTTTGTAAAGGGGAACAATTGTCTTGGAACGCATTAAGTTCGAAATTCCAAGTATCACTGTATTTTTATTTTTTTTTTATTAATTTATTTTTGAATTTAGGTTGTTATTTCAGTAAGTGGAATGGAAGGAGTCAAAGCATTGTATAGCTCATGGTTATTGGTTGTTTATTAATAATTCCTGTTCGCCATTACAGCTTAGCTGTGGAATGAATATCTTTTGTGAGACATTACCAGCAATATGATCATTGTTAATATCGGAGATGAGACATTACCTCCTTCTCTAAATCTGACCTTTCTGTAAATTTAGTCTATTTTACGGGTAATTTAAAAAAAAATAATATCGTCATATTGAATTTGGACTCCCCGAAATAAATTCTTGCATATGCACAAAACAGAAAGTCCCTGATTATGACTTGTATAGGTAGATAAACATATGACTTTCTACAGTTCACATCTAGAGTTTAAAATCTTAATGATTGTATCTCTGAACGACTAATATAAGAAGAGTTTAATTACAGAAACTTTGATAATGTGAACTTTTCTTTCTTTGTCTTCGTAACCAAATTTGTAAGATAACAGTTTTGATGTTAATCACGAAATCATTTTTTTTTTTAATCATTCTCTCATATTTTTATAAAAAAATGGTAAAGAGTATCGTGCTGTCGAAAATGTTTACATTAGTAGTGACGATGCCATCTTTATTCATATTTGTTAATCTTCATGATAAATATGATCAATGTACAGCCTATTCCAAAAAAGGTTGACCGCACTGATTAGGCTATTTTGAGCTGAAAATATTCCAGCTTCGGTTATCTTCGGAAACAGTAAACTTCGAGTCTCCAAGAGTAGAGTGGACCTTCGCAATTGGGAGAAGTTTGTGCAGACGTGATTGTTGAAATGTAATTATGTGCAGAAAAAAAGTAACATTAATTGCAATAAGTACCGGTAATGATACAGTATTTGGAAACTCCATACGTTGAGCACGTGCTAGTTTGTCCCCTGGGTTTCCATACGCAAAAGAACAATTTGCAACGAAAGGAAAGACAATGAGTATATATTAGAGATGCAAAAAAGCCAACAAAAAAGCCGAATCACATAAAAAGCCGGCTTTTTTGGGAAAAAACGAGAATTTTGGAAATTTTGTTTTTTTTCATTTTCATGATGTTTCTATCTAAATAGCTTTCTTATAGTATATTCTATAGTTAGATAAGAATTCCATGACCTAAATGCCATATTTCGCTCTAAAATTCACCAGCACGATGGATGGAGCACATGTTTTACGAATTAAAGCTAACGTGAAGAATGTAGTATTTGAGGGCAATTTTAGAGGATAGGTGCTGATTGCCACGGGTGCTGACTGCCACAGCCAATTATTGGTGCTGATTGCCACGACTGTCGCTGATTTTAAATATGAAGGTGCTGACTGCCACGACGGCGTGCTGACTGCCACAGCCTGGGAGAAACTGTATTTGGAAAGAGAGGAATTAATCCCTCATACTAAATTTATGATTATTAATTAATTTAGTAGGGATTAATTTAGTAATCATCACAGCAAATCTATGTGGCATCCTATAAGTTACAAAGTTGCTCACTAAGTGGAACGACATACACTTGGATGTTTAAAAAGGGATTGTTTTTTCTGTTATATGTACAATTTGCACATTTCATTGTTTATATTAATTGTTTTATTGTATTATTTAATGGATATGATGGTCTGAAGCCAGCTGACAAGGGAAGTTTGGGAGAAGCACTCGCCTGCAGAGAAATAAGCGTCATTTGAAGGACCAATTCATGCTGATTACAACAGGTAATAAAACTCCTGTACGTTGAGAACTGTTCGAGATATTCAGCTTGGAAATTTATATGAGAAAATGAGGGGATGCACGTTTCAATGCGTTAAGTATTCTCACCCATGGCGAAGCCTGATGGTTTGAACTTGCTATTGCTTGATCACTGGGGTCCATTCACAGACAAATTGTCCATTACAAGTTGCATGACGGATGGCAAAGACCTAATGGTTGAGAAGATACCAAAGAATTGCACACGATTTGTGCAACCATTTGATGTGTTTTGATTCCGATCAATCAAAGATTATGGCAGGAGATTTGTACATAGTATGAATCTTCTTCATCTGGCCGTTATAATGTACCAACGAAACAATCAAATAAAGTTCGTGTCCATACGAATCACTTCCGATCACCGCGATACATAGGATTGTTTCAGTTTGCGTTCTGCAAGGCAGGTTACGAACAAATTATAGGCCTATAACTTTTGAATCACTTGTCGAATTTGCTTTTTGCTTTGGTTCTGCGAACTGTTCTCTTGACGGATGCAACACAATCGCATATATAAAATGTTCATGGTGCAAGGGGGTATTTTGCCTGCGTCATTTCTTCATAAAACAGAAGAACAACAGTGATCAATTTTCATATCTAACCTATGATTATTGTGAACAACGTAATGACTAATTGTATCTAACAAACCCGTTAGTTATTGCGAAAGACTTTTTTTCTGTTACTTCCGATAGCTTTCAATTCGTATGTCAATATTCGTTACTAATTATGTTGTACTTAATGCGTATAAATGCGTATATCCTCATTTTCTCATATAAACTTCCAAGTTGAATATCTCGAACCGTTCTCAACCGTACAGGAATTTTATTAGCTTGTTATAATCAGCATGAATTGGGACTTCAAATGCTTACTCTGCAGGCGAGTCCTTTCTCCTGAACTTCCCTTGTGAGGTACAGCCAGCAGTGCTTTTTCGATGGAACTTTCAAGAGCTGCTCGAAACAATTTGCACAGCTGTACACAGTTCATGCTGACATAGGGAGTTCAAGTGAGAATACATAAATCGTACCAATTTTGTACGCACCGCTCCCTAACAAAACTGAAAGTACACTCATGTCCAAAATTATTGTCGCATATCTATAACTATTTTCTTGTAAGAATATAATTTGATAATTTTGCAGAGTACTTTTAATACTTATATTATGTGTATAATCAGGAAATTTATATTTGTGATAAATTTCATAGGAAAAGAATTATAAATACGAAAATCATAATGAATAAAAAAAAATGTAACAAAATGGACAAGAAAATTTTATTTTCGTTTTATTGTTCGTATTTACTGCTCTTTTGACATGAAATTTACCACATACTTGTCTTTGCCGATTATACACATACGAACACTATAAGAAATATCGGGCGAATTCGTAATCACATTATATTACTAGAACAACATATTTATAATCATGTGACAATAATTTTGGACATGAGTGTACATACAGAGACCTGTTTACCTTTGTTAGGTGTTAGTCTGAACAACACGATCCTAAGGATCATCTAGTTTCTTTCATGCTTCTTGGCGTCGGCAATGTTATGTCTAGCAACTTTCTCTCAGGCTCGTGGCAGTCAGCACGCCATCGTGGCAGTCAGCACCTTGATATTGGCAATTAGCGCCAGTCGTGGCAATCAGCACCAATAATTGGCTGTGGCAGTGAGCACCCCACCATTTTAGAGGCTATTTAACTTTATTTTAACTTTTGAGTTATCGACATTTTTTTTCTTCTCGGGATCATTTCAGTTTGTCATCCGTGTTTCATTATTAAGAGCTTAGTACTCTAGCTTCTAGCGCAAAAGTTAAACTTACGTTTTTCTATATATCCGTCAAAGTGTACGATTTTCAATATATCCGTGAAACCGTACTTCCACATTTCTGTTATACTGTAGCTGTGCAACGATTTAACAATAATTTTCTGGATACAACCTTGAATACTAATTTATACAAATAATCAGTAGCGGATTTAGAAAACTACTTTCGGGGGGATTTCTCTGATTGTTTCGTTTTCTAAAATGTCCTAATTTTATTTGGGAGCAGCTTGAAGTTCATGAGTACAGGCATAACTAATATTTCGTTTCATTTATATATTTAGCGATAATCTTCCGGATACAACATCATTGAAGATCATTTTATACTGAGAATAAGTGGCGGATTTAGAAAAGTATTTTGGGAGCCTTTTTTCTTACTAATGTTTAGTTTTTCTAAACATTCGTAATTTTTATTTGACGGCAGCTTAAAGTTCATGAGTAAAGGCATAACTAATGGATATTTCGTTTGTTTTAGACATTCCGTAACTTTGGGAAACAGACTTCAGTCCGAAAGACCGCCCCCCTAACCATCGCAAAACCGTCACTGCTGGTAATTAGTAATAATGACGATTTAAAAACAATAAGAAAGGAAGTCGGCCAACTCACAGTACACGCACTATTTCTACTTCACAGATGGAATGAAGAAAAGCTTTGTCAGAATGATCGAATGCTGAGTTGAATCCCGGACTTCCCGATAGAAGCGCAAAAGCTCCACTCAGTCATGTTTGTTGTGCAGTTGTATTTATCTTAAGTTAAATATATTCCGTAGTCCTTTTTTTTGAGGGGGGGGGGTGAGGAGAGTTCCATAATGATATGAAAGGTGTGAGCCAAGAACATGATAACTAACAAATTTTCAATTGCTAAGTTATGCAGCACCAGATAGACAGCAACGCATACCGCTTCGTTTAATCCTTCATGTATAGTCTTATGTGAAAAATTAGCTTTCCGACTTTCAAAATGGATTGTGCAGCAGAAAATTTCTAATTTTTTAAGGTAGTAAAATTGTGGGTTACCATGTTCTTGCCTCATACCCTTCATATGTTGAATCCCTCTTGTTAAAAATTCAGAAAACTTAAGTACTGAGTAAACCGTGATGGTGGTTATATAAAAGTGTAGAATTTCAAGAATATACAAAGCTAAAAGCTCTAGATGTGCAGCCTTTAAGTGTATCATATAAATCTAAGTATTTTTCTTATGTTTTATTTTAATTTTATTTTGTTCCATAAAGAGAGTATGGAATATTTTGAAGTAAAAATACTACATGCAGGCACGTAGCCAGGATTTCGTGAAGGGGGGGGTCCGTGACATGAAATACTGTGGTCATCACAATAGGGGCTCGATCACTCTAAACTATTTTACTGGAACATGTATTGGTTCGTTTAGCCAGGATTTCGTAACGGCGGGGGGAAGGGGGGAGTGACATGAAATTCTGAAGGCTCAGGAGCTCGATCAATCTAAACTACTTTACTATCAACATATATTGGTTTGTTAGGACAATAAAATGAGGATATGTTGCCAAGTATTTTAATAACCAACTATGAAGAAATTTCGAGCAAAACAATAAAAGAAAGCATTGAAAAAGATTTTGCAATATTTACGTCCTTCTCCTGTTTATTCAAATATAACAATTTTCCTTTCGTTATGACCTCAATTATTATATAAAGTACATACTGAATACTGTCTTGTAAACTATCTTCTAATATAAATAAAATAAAGAGTTTGTTTATGTGTTTGTCTGTCTGTCTGTCTGTGTGCGGCCTGGGGACCAGACGAGTGAACCGAGTTACCAAATTTTGGTCAGGGTTGCCTCGGCCCAAGCCCCAGATCAAGACGAAGTGTGTTTTTCAAATTTCGAAACAGTGGGGTCTCAGGGGAGCGTTTACTGGAACAGGCTTGGGAACCAGACAAATTGACCGAGAGTTACCAAATTTTAGTCACGAATACCTTGGTCCAGGCTCCAGACCAGAGTTAAACGTTTTTGTCGATATTCGAACCAGGGGGTCTCAGGGGGTAGTTTACCGGGACATGTAAAAGTAGTAGAAAATGGCCGATTATTTATTTATTTATTTATTTAACAACCACCAGATACAGCTCAGAGGCCATTTTACATTGAATATTCCCCAACATTAACAATGGAAAGGATTTGGGAAGGTATCGGCCAGGGCCTGTTTAGTAGGTGCCATCCCGGCATTTGCCTGGTAGGACTGAGGGAAACCCTGGAAAACCTCAGTCAGGATGGTAGACAGCGGGATTCGAAGCCACGACCTCCCGAATGCGAAGCCAACGCTCTACCACTTGAGCTATTAGTGTCGAATTCATAGTTTCGGGGTCGCTGAAATCAATGGTGAAAGTCCAGTCGCATTAACTTCCAAATTCATGCTATTCGGCTTCGGGCTGGGGGTCACCGGAGGGGGGTGAGATACCAAGACATATAAAAGTAGTCCAAAATGACCGATATTAGTGTCAAATCCATAGTTTTCGCGGTCGGAAATCAATGGTGACACTTCCATTAGGGATGACTTGCAAGTATGCGGGCCGGGAGTCAGCGGGAGGTGGATACCAAGACATGTAAAAAATAGCCCAAAATGACCGATATTAGTATTAAATCCATAGTTTTCGCGGTTGCTGAGATCAATGGTGATACTCTCACAGGCGTTGACTTCCAAATACAGCTCCTGTGCGAAGCATGTGTATATTCAACTAGTTTTACAATATATGCGTTCCTTTCTCTGTTGAATCAAATACTAACAGAACTTTCTTTCAACATAATTTTTTGTTTTTATTATTCCGTCAACTACTATCGGTTCCGAATGACAGGTTAAAGGAGCAACAGAAAATTGTCCTTGAAATAACATGTTTGATACTGCAAGGATGCGGTGACGAAAAGTTATGATTAAAAATGTCCACGCTGTTACATAACGGCACTTATGCTTTCGAAAGCTTGAAATCTCTCTGACTAGTAGCAGGAATTCTGAGAATTCCATAAGTTTTCTTGAAATTTCAAATTCCCTGGCTCTTCCAGAATACCTCGCTTACCTCGCCACCATATTGCAAGTACTACAAATCTCATAAGAAAGAGTAAGCAAAAGCTTCCTGTAGTTTTCTTTTTAATTTTTAACACTGAACCTTCTTTTTGTCATTTCATTTTGTTTTATCCTTCCTTAATTTTTTCACTTCTGGTCTCGAAGGAGGGGGTCCGGACCCCCCGGACCCCCCCCTTGGCTACGTGCCTGCTACATGGAATTTTGCTAGTTATTTGTGTATTTTTTTTTTAAAGTAAGTATTTACTTTTAGGGTTGGCTGGTTTACACCAGCTGTTTTTTTTTAATAAACAACTGGTTTAAACCAAAAAAAAAAAAATAAAAAAATAAAAAGAACGAAAAATGCAAATCGTGTGAACTTCATGGTGACGTTTCCCCACATCAAACCATCTGCATTAGTTTTATTTCCTTTTCACCTTTTAATCAACGTGTCCCATGTTCAATTCTCGGTCGAACCACAACCCTTCTTTCATGCGTAAATAAAGTAGCGGTTCGGATGTCACTTTAAGCGAAAGTCTTCTTCTTGATAACCTCGGTATTACGTAAGGATGTTAAGCCTGAACATACGAAACAAAACCAAATTGTATATTTCTGCATGACTGAATGCCTGTTGTTTTATAAAGAAGCCAAGGTTACTTAAATATATTGATAGAAATTGGCAAAATTTATCGATTACCTACGTAGCTTTCAACATTAGCTTAGATTGGACTTTCAATGATATGTACGTACTAAATTTGTAATTTAATACCTCAGTTTTAGCGTACTGATTATGATATGTTGACCTTTAAATTCTACATGCAAAGCAATAACAGGATTTTTCCGTTATTGTTTTACATTTAGAGTAATGACGAGATTTTCCCGATGGCTAGGGCGGGAGTTTCTCAATTTAAGAAATTTACTGACCGGACTTATTTAAGCTTATGTAACCTCTTCCAGCACAACCCCATTGTTGCATAATAACACCAAGGTGAAACAAACTTATTTCTGTCAATATGTAATATAAATACATAAAGTAAAATATCTAAACCCAAAAAAGCCTGGTTTAAACCAAAAAAAACCTAGTTTAAACTCCCCTCAAAAAACGGGGTTTTGCCATTTTCAAAAACAACCACGGTTCTTGCCAACCCAGCTTACTTTTGTATGTAGGAGGTTAAAAAAAATCTTATTATATACATTGGTTAATCCTTTGGAATTCATAATGTAAATATGTTAAGAAGTAAAACTGTTTGAAATATCTTTTCGAAATTCATGGTTTATTTTCGAGGTTTTATATTATTATCGACATCAACCACTAATTAAATGACTTTTTGTGTTATAGAGAAGCGAAACAAAATCTCGTTTATCAATTTAAAGCAGAATTTTGAAAAAAGCCCAAAATTTCCCAAGCAAAAAAGCGAAGCAGAAAAAACCTAGTTTTTTCCAAAAAAGCCGGTTTTTTTTTCGAGCCCTTGCATCTCTAGTATATATATTCTCGAATCCATAGCAGAATGAAAAAGACAAAGGAGAAAAACATTAGCATCTGCAACAGATATGAATGTCGTTGTCTTGGAAATTCCAGTATATTTCTTCAAAAGAAGCTCGGTGAGGGTGTTCTTGTTAGCTCGGTGGTAAAGCGCGTGACTTCTAATTGTAAGGTCGAGAGTTCTATTCAGGTTTGGGACAAACATTTTGGTATGTAGTTACATATTTCTCAATATATAAATAATTATATAAAATAATTATACTACAATAAATCAGTTTTATATATATTCATATAATTATTTCGTGTTTAAAATATAACATCCGAGATGTGGTGGCTGTTGAGAACGACGGTATATTGTACTGAAACTAAACAAACGGAAAAGACTTGCTAGTTTCAGAGTGATGATATTAAGAGTAGAATCATAGATTAAGGTAATGAAGCAATCATGTCTCACTCTAATCCAAACCACAGAAGAGGGAAGCTGTATAGTTCCTCGTTATTTATTTGCCAAAGGGTGTCGGGTTTGATATCCGGTAGGCACACAACTGTTTCCACTTTCAACTGATGGTCTCAAATTTAGAAACTCAGCACTTCGTCCGCACAGAACACCCCTGATCATCCCATTGTTCATACAATAAATTCATGTCCTATTACGTTGTTTCGCTGTCTAATGAAAATTTGCAAACATCCTCCTCTCCTCCATATTCATCTCTTGGAGCCACATGCACGTTATTTTTCAAGGTGTGGAGGTATAATTTCGAACCATATTCTAACGCAAAAATTCAAAAAGTGCAAAGCGCCCATTCAAATCTCCAACAGGTGCTCCAACCTCGGAGCACTTATGTACTGGTGAGTATCTTTTTAATTGTAGCTGAGACGATCATGTAGTATTTTAGAATAAAATGAATTTTTATCTTTTTAGCTTCATTATGGAAACTCACGTCCAGGACTTCCATTATCATGTGATATTGAAACAATCACATCTTTACCAGAAGTGCCCATACTTCAACCTCCTGAACAGCAAAACTTGGTAAGTAAAAGAGTCATATATTTTTATTTACAGTTAGGCAAAATTGATTATTTTAATGTACTTTAAAATCAAATTTGAAATTTGCTTTAGGATCATACTATGTTAAGGGTATAGTAGTAAGCAAAAGTCGCTTATCACCTCCTACAGGAGCATCCTTCGCCCTCCGGGAGGTATGACGTACCTTTGTAAATTTTCTTCACCCATATCCCGAGAAAAGAATCGCTAGTATTAGAATTAATTATTGTTTTCTTCTATAGTACAGGTGGCTGGACATTTGGCTTCAGATCCTACATTCACATCTCTTGTTGTCGTGGTGTTGACAAGAGACGGTAAAGACACAATCAACAAACCTTTTCTCACTTGTGTGTGGTCGCGATTAAAATGTAATCTTTCGGTACAAATTATAAACATTCTAAGCATTTTCTTTTTTTAGTAATTAAATGTTTCATATAGCGTGTTCAGTGCACAAGGGAAACAATTCCAATCTTTTGTTATTTTGGTTCATATTTAAAATCTCGATTTGAAGCTCCTTTCAGATATTAAAATATTCATATTCAGATATTGTAAATAACTTTTATAATGTAAAAAGAAGTGTTAACTTTTCAACATACAATCCTTCAATTTAAACCTTGTTCTTAATAATATCCTTTACCATTGGATAATGCCTATAGGAAAAATTAACTTAAAATTTGACTTTGATATTAAATATAAATTTAAAAATCGGAGGGTTTTCTTACGTTGAAAGCACCATACCATGGGAAGAAACCATCATACACTGCTAATAGTGAATTCTGGTAATCACAAAATTTTGTTTAGAGATATTTGCACATAAATAATTAATGCCTCAACTTTAAAAGGGTTTTATGGAAGGTAGTGGGAAAAATAGTTATTTGTGTTATTGTTTTATATTTCTGTAAAGGAATGTTTAAATATGTGATAATATGTTTCGGCTAAGATGCCCCATGATTAAGATATGGATGTAAGTCTTAACTTCAGCGCTTACTAGAGATAAATGTATATAACCAGCATCATAGCTGTTTCTACCAGGTTTCGTCGTGTACCATGCGCGCAGCCTTGTTGGGTGGGTGGGTGGGATCCAAAGTTGAAAGATTGGAGAGAGTTTGTACTGTGTGAACCCCAGTGAATGCGTCCCCTGATGCACACAAACACACAAGTTTATTTTTTACTAGTTTCTTGGAGGGTTCGGGTCCCATGGGCTCTTCGTAGGTGCATCCCCGTTAAGTACTCATTTTCGGGAGGTTAGGTAAACACCTAAGCCATTTTAAACAAGAATAGAACAAGAAATAATTCCCGTCCACATTGGGAATCCAACCTGGATGTCCATGAGTTAAGTACATGTCTTAACCTACTACATTTCTATACTTCTTTCATATGAAAAGACAGCGAGTAAGCAGGATGATGTTTCGAAACACTTAGATCCCTATCTTGGCCACGGTATTCTATCAACACCATCCCATTTTCGTAACCAGCAAGAAATCTTCATTTTATCAGACAATTAAAAATGATCACGGAGGAAACATGTTTCTCGATTTGTATAATTAGGGTCTAACAGTGTAAGCAGCATGAAGTCCCGGATTCAATTCCCGGTGGGAAATCCTTGAAAATTTATTTTGGTTCGGATTCCACCTTAAGCTGTAGATGTACGCGTCATAAAGTTTCAGTATTGAAGGGACGCTGAACTACAATCCAACTAATCAACATTCCGGGAAAATGAGAGATCTGTGAATCATAGATTTAACTAACTAACTCTATGGCTTATGGAACCCGGAGGTTCAATGCCGCGTTCACAAAAGCTCTCCACTGACTTCTATCCTTAGCTAACTGCATCCAGTTTCTACTTTGTATTCCAATCTCTGCGAGATCCATCCTAATATTGTCCTCCCATCTGCGCCTAGGTCTTCCTAATGGTCGTTTTCCGATTCCAGTCAAGACTTTGAAAGCGTTTCTATTTTCTTCCATTCTAGCTACATGACCCGCCCACCTAAGCCTCCTAGACTTGAATACCCTAACAATGTTGGGTAAACCCTATAAATTATGTAATTCCTCGTTATGAAGTTTCCGCCATTCCCCATTCCCGTTCCTCTTGGGTCCGAATATTCGTCTCAGGATCTTGTTCTCAAATACTTTCAGTCTATGTTCTTCCCTCAGAGTAATTGACCATGTTTCGCAACCATACAGAACAACATACATGATTATCGTTTTGTATATTTTAAGATTCAGATTCCTCGACAGAATTCGCCACGACAAGAGATTTTGAACCGAATAGTAACACGAATTCCCTGCTTTTAGTCGACATTTAATTTCTCCGTGAATATGATTTTCCTCTGTTAATATTGATCCTAGATATTTGAAAATATCCACTTTATCATAAGTATTATTTAATGTTTTAACACATCCATAAGTTGCTGTAATTAGATCCCGACGCACTTCCATGTATTTAGTTTTCTCTGCATTTACTTCTAAACCCATGACCCTGCAAGCGTTTAATAAGATCTCTGCATTTCTCTCTATTGTTCTCCTATCATCCCCTATTAAATTTACATCATCAGCATATGCCATAACCTGGTGAATACCGTTCAACTCTAGGCCCTGGTTGCTATCTTTGATTTTCCTTATAGCGTATTCCAGAACGAAGTTAAATAATAATGGCGACAACGCATCTCCTTGTTTCAGGCCATTTTCGACGTGAAAGCTCGTGGACAAAAATTTTCCTACCCGGACTTTACTTTGGGATTCATTTAAACATATCTTAATTAATCTAATTAGCTTTCTCGGTATTCCAAGTTCTGTAAGAACGTTGTATAATGTATCTCTCCTAACCGAGTCGTATGCCTTTCTAAAATCAATAAATAGTTGATGTACCGGACCGGGGTATTGTATTCCCACTTTTTTTTTCGAGTATTTGGCGAATGGTAAATATTTGGTCGATAGTTGATCGATTTCGTCTAAATCCGCACTGATAATCTCCAGAATCATAGATATAGTCTATTCAAAGAATTTGCACCTGCAGCACTGGGCAATTTCCCGCCTTTGATTTTCGAAAGAGATTCGTTTCTTTGAAATACTGTCGGAACATATTAGATTTGCTTACTCAACCACTACAATATTTAATATTTTTACTGTAGTTAATCAAGTTACACAATGTGCATTGTTTTACAAGAAGTACTGTCTGCATCAAGGTATATATATTAATGATTTCACTTCTGTATCAGTCTTTTGTCCCCCTCCCACTCGCTTGGAAAAAATAATGTGGACGTTTCTAATTCAAAACCAAGTTAAATTATGCATTGCTGGACCTTCTCTGTCGGGTAATGAATATGATGAAGGTAAGGTAAATGATAATAAAATAATTTCCAGATGCGTTTAACTACCTTTAAGTTGTTTATGTTGCGTCATAACAGATTAAAAAGTGTTAGTATTTAGAAGTAACTAAACAAATTGATGGTTTTATTGCACTACAAAATATATGCGTTTTTTTCAAATGTTAACTTCCCTTGTTTTTTAATAAATGTAAAAATTTGAGAAATTATTAGTATGATCCTGAGGAGGTCACCGTATAAGTAAATACACTTCTTGTAATTCTCTGGCACTTGGGCTAACTGATTCTTAATTATATATAAATTAGTCTTAGCATTCTCAAATTATGAAGTTACACACGGAGGGACAAGCTGACGAATATGCAAGTTGTTTCTTTGACCTTGAATAAGACTTCAAGGAGTGCCAAAAGAAAGACAAAACGTCAAAAAAAGCAATTTGAGACGGAACCGCTGTCCCGAAATGAATCGGTTCTTAGCAATAACTTGCCTAACATTTTCCAGAATATGATACAAAATTGACCATAATAATCCATCGACTTGGAATCTATATTACCTGCTGAATCTCAACATTATTTGTTCTCCAACAATTTTTGAGTCATTAAACTCATCCTACCTCAACTTGAAATAAAATACTTCCGATTCTTCACCTTCTTGTCAGTAAAGAATTCGAAAATCTTGAACGCTAGTCAATTAATATAATGAAAAGTAGCCAAAAATAACCTAATTGAGGCAAATAATAATAATAATACGATTATGTTACTTAGCGATTTTCAAACACCTGATTGCCTATAAAGTTTAATTCTTGTACGTCAGTCTAATAATACGTCAGAAAAGGTGACCAAAATGAGGAACAATCACCTAAATCTTATATATATATATATATATATTGTATATATATGTATGTATGTAATTATGTTGTTTCTTAACGAGTTTTAAATAAAAGATAGCAATAAAGTTCAACTCGGGTATTACAATAAACTTCTAAATATGAAATTTGCTATAACTTACCTTCCTTTCAAGAATATTACATAAACACTAATATCAATATATATGTAAAATGATACCATCATGTTTTAAGTTGGGATTGTATAATATACTTTATTATTTTTTTTCATTTCAGATCCAGTTTCAAGACATTATGCTTTTGCAGAATTTGCTTCAAATTAATCCAGGATTATCATCCTCCAGTCTACAGTCAGCAGCCCTTCCTATTTCTCCGCAACTTTCGGAGATTAACTCCTTGGGAGTTGGAAATATGCAATGTAGTTGTTCCTCTACTTTGCCAGATGCTTCGTTATTGTCTACATTATTACCTGCTATACCAGATTCAGCAGAAGCACTTCCACTTTTAACTGGAATACAAGAACAATCTGCTCTTAATATCCCCGTAGCACCTTTGCTTGAAACTCTTCCTGTGGATTTAGGGACTTTGACAACAGATGTGTCTTCGTTAATTGGATCACAAATTCCAGAAATACCAAACATTCCACCGACTCTTTGTCTCGAATCTCTGATAACTCCTCCTTTAGCTCCATCAATTTCTGGTATTCTTACTTCGTTACTTGGTTTATTAGAAATACCATCAAGTACATCTCCTCTTGAGCAAATAGATATATCTTCACTTCTTCCTCTACCAACCGCTGAACCGCTTCTTCCTCTGCCTGATCTTTCACTTGTTCCTAATCTGGAAATTACTCCTCCTCTAGCTCCATCAATACCTGGAATTCTTAGTCTATTAGAACCACTACTTTCACAGTCACCCACTCTTCCCGACCTTCCAATTGATTGTTCATTACCGAATTTAGAACAGGTATTACCTGTAGATGTTTCGCCAACTGTAGATCAATCTTCTTCGATAGTTGATAACTTGCTCCTTTCAGAGATAAATCTTGACGATTCTTTAAATTTAGCTGTTCCTGAAATTTCTAGTGACATATTAGGGATTTCAGATCTCACACTTTTGTCAGCAGAATGTTTAAATCCAATTCCGAAAATCGTGGAACAAGTTGAAGAATCAGCACTCCCAGCAATCCAACCCGACTCTCTTCTTGGACTTCTTGCCCCTCCTACTCCGATTTTACCTCTTACAACCTCAATAGTTCCAGAAATACTTCAAGAATCAGACTTATTGATTCCAACGTCAGAAGCGCTACTTCTACCTTCAACAATTCAGTCTAGTATCGTTTCTGATAATTCACTCTGTATCTCCCCTCCTTTAGCTCCAACAATTCCAGGAATTCTTGCTGGGTTACTTGAAACTTTCACCACACCTGCTATTGCCCCAGATATTTTAACGCCTCTTTCAGACAATGTGCCTGAACTTCTACCGGAATCCCTGCTAGGACTTCTAACACCTCCACCGATCCCATCTACTTCTGAAATAGATAGCTCATTGTTAACAGACTCAGAAATGACGCTTCCAGGACTAGACATTACAAGCTTGCTTCCAGTAACAGCTTTGGAAAATTCAATTGCATCGTTAGAGTTACCATCACTACTTTCACAGCCTCCTGTTCTCGAACTTCTCGCTCCTCCTTTAGCTCCTACAGTCCCCGGATTACTTAACCTTTTACTAGGGCAGCAAGAATTACCGACTTCAGGTTTGGAAATTACACCTGAATGTACATGCAGTCTATCTGCGTCTGAAGCACCACTACAAACCACTCTTCCTGTCACTGAATCTTCTATTCTGGAACTTCTTCTTCCTCCTATAGCACCTACAGTTCCCGGAATTCTTGGCATGTATTCAGCAGAATTAGAATCGCCTCTTTCAGAGCTAGCTGTAACGCCAATCACTAATCTTGAAACTGAAATCCAAGAATCTCAACTGGTAACGTCATTAATAACATCTTTACAGTCTCCAATTACACTTAGTCCCGTAAGTCCACTATCAGAAATTTCTATTGTGAATCCTGCATGCAATGATATTACACCTGTAGAGATTCCGGATGTTTCTACTACTATTCAAGAACAAGGAATCATAGGGGATGTTACTAGTGCTGATACAGTTCAACAGCAGACGGAATATTCTCCAGCTCTTTCAGATATTCAAATTCTCACTCAAGAGGAACCCGATTCATACATTTCTTCAATACCTGTCGAAAATCAATTGTCATCTGAAGGAGATACAGTACAAAATAATCTGTTAAGTCTTATTTTGTCTTCTTCCATAAATTCATTACCATCGACTATTCCTGCAACGATTGAAGTGCAAGGGCAACAACTCGGGAACGAAATTTCGTCAGAGATTCCTTATAATTCTCCATCTCTTGTATCTACATCAATTGAGGATATCTCCTCATTGATTGGAACAAATATACAGCTTACTCAACCCGAGTCCATTACATCCCCATCATTTTCACCCACATTAAGTACATCTCCAATTATGGATCAATCTTCTTACCTGTCACTTTGTTCATTACTTGCTGGCAATCAACTACCAACTTTAACGTCTGTACAGTCAATGCTTCCTGCAGTTACTCCTCCTTTATTGCCAAGTCTATCTGGAATTCTTGGTATGTTGTCCACAACAACTTCCTCTCAAGTATCGAATATACCTGATACCATTCCACCTGCACCTCCCATTCCGCAGCAAGTACAATCATCGTTGTTAGGATCTTCCATTTCAGAACAAATACAATCACCACTCTTGGGATCAAACGTACAGTCTTCCCCTGCTGTAAATATTGCTACAACTTCTCAATTAACTGCTCCCTCTTTAGCCCCTATAGTTTCGGACAGTGTGCCTCAAGAACAACCATTACTGGATTTAAAACCAATGTCTATTCCAAGTCCTCCAGCTGTTGATGTACCACCCATAGTTTCACCATTGCCACCGTCTGTAGTTATTATTGATAGTAAGCCTTCTTTGGCACTTACATCACAAGCAAGTCAACCTCTACCTACACAGTTAAATGAATTACCTTCTCTCTCAGGTGTTTCGTCAATAGCTTCAAGAGCAGTTTCTCCTACTATGCCAAGCTCAATTTCAACAGATATACCGGTTGAGCCATTATTACAAAAACAAGAGCAAAAACTTATATCCCCTTCCCTTCCACTATTAGAATCATCACCAAAATCAATTCAAACATCAGTCTCCAAAATAATTTCTAAAACAATGGGAATGATGAATGAAAAACAAGACGTACCAAATGTGCCATTAATATCTCAATTGCAATATTCATTAGTTAAACCCTCTCTACTTACTGGAAACCAAGACCTATCTGTCAATGCGTTGAACACGTTATCTCCTTTGTTAGATCAAACTCAAAGTAAAATTTCTGCTTCTCAACCTTGGTCAACACTTCTGAAACCTTCTCTATCGACTGGAAATCAGATGTTATCACTCCAAACATCAAATACATTGTCTTCAGCTTTAGATACTCAATTGGCATCCCAAATTCAGAATAATATGGCTATTTCCCAAGTACAATCTCTACCAACGAAAATCGTTCCCATTACTACACCAATAGACGTGCAAGTTTCAAGGTTGTCACCTGTTGTACCAGCGGTAGCAGCTCTTCCTGTGAAACAAGAATCTGAAGAGATGGAGGCTTTGCCTCTAGTACGCACTGGTGAAATTCAGAAACCACTGTTGCCTCCTATCAGAAGAATTACAACTTTTACAAGAAAAAGATCCGAGAAAACCGGCCAGCTACAAAACCTAGAAGACTCCATGGTTCTTTAGTTGGACGGAAAAGAAGAGAAGATTTAGCATCTTCGTACGAGTCAGATCGACAACCAGTGACTCCACGAAGATGATACAGCTCAAGAAAGTGATATCAAAATAAAACGGGGAACAATTACAAAATCCGCAGAAACAAATATAAAGAAGACGATGTTATGAAATCATAAATCTGCAGAAAAATAGTCATGAATTAATTCGATACTAGTGACAATAATAGTCTCAACTACATCACTTACGTCACAATCACTACTATTATCATTTAGTAGTTGATTATAAAAAAAATATGAAAAGTGGTGTCGTTAGCAAAGCGCTTCTTCTTGTTTTGCACGAATGAAAAACATTATAGAACTAAGGTAATATATTAGATTAAATTTAATGAAAATTAAGTAAGAATCTCAATAAATGCACACGACAGTTATAATACTATATATGATATAAAATTATATTATAATATAGACAATTATAATAGTATATAAGAAAGAAGGAACGTTGTATTTTACGAAGAAAGTAATTTGGGGGGGATATTTCTTTCTAATGTATTTCATACAAAGGGAAAACGTTTATACGTGAGGAAAATTAAAATATCCTAAACCGTTACAGGAACGACAATAAAAATTGAAATATAACACGCACGAAACTATCATCCTCATTTAATACTTAATGTTAAACATGTATGAAAGATTTTATGTTTACTGAAGTAGATGGTTCTATTGTTCCCTATTATTACTATTAATATTTGTACATGTGTACAAACATATACGTAAAACGAAAATTACCGTAAAGGATTAAAAAATAAAATGAACGATTTTAGTACTACCGTTACAATTTTGTAATTATTAATAATCTTTTTTTTAAAAAGTATATTAAGAAAAGTTATGTTTTATATATATATATATATATATATATATATATATATATATATATATATATATATATATATATATTTAATGAAGAAATACTGTTTACCATTATAATTTTGTAATAAATAATAAGTAAATTGAATAACGATTTAAAAAATATATTAAGAAAAGGTATGTTATTTTTACTGTAAATTGTTTTGATATGAAACAAACAACTTTTGAAGAAAAATGAAGATCAGAATGTTAGAATGTCAGTTATTTGTTTTCTTACCATAATATTCTTCACTGTTATTTATCATTTACAAAGTTCTTATATGATATGGTAATGCTGCTTTTATTTATTAAATAAACTAATCATTTTTTATATTTTATATGAGGAAATGAAGAAGAAAATTAGTAATAATAACTAGAGCAGAATTATAAATAATTAGAATAAAATACCTTTAAGAGTACAATTTTTATAATTTAACTATCAGTTGTATCAAATATCAGATGTATATGAAGATTATGGTGCTCTTTTCCATTGTACAACTTACGAAAGAAAACCTCAGAATATTTAAAAATATTGAGAATAATAATGAACTTTGGAAAAGTTATCTCATTATTCTAGGAATATGAAGTACTTTGTGTATTTTGAGGAAGAAATAGGTACTTTTTTGTATGTTATTTTGTGTGTTTTAGTAGAAATAAGTTGAAAATACAAAAAAAAAGGATGTAGTGAAGAAACTGTTCAAATGTTTTTGTTATGGTGTAACAATAGATAATAAGAAAATGAAAAACAACAATTTTTATATGTATTAGGAAGGCAAATGGTGTGTTTTTATTTTTTATACTAAATAAGCAAGTTTTATACAAAAGACTTTTGGAGAAAAAAATATTGTAGAAACCGAAATAAAATATGTTTCGAAAATTATGTTTTGTCATTCAAAGTTAACATTTCCCAATGTCCATTATCTGATATATTACGGGGGCTGTCCAAAAACTACCAGACATTTTGGCCTATTGATCTTGCATCGTTTGGCCTAATCCTCGTTTCGCCTAACCAATTATCTGACACTTTTATGACAGATAAAAGATAAGCTTTATGTCCGCCATTTTAGGCGAAATAAGGATACTCGTTTGGCCTAATCCTCGTTTTGCCTAAATGGTGGACTATAAAAAAATCGTGGAAATAAAACTGGAGGGAAATTTTTCGAAAAAAAAATATTCCCTACTATGTGAAGAACTGAGAAATACAAATGCAAAACCAGTTAACCTCCCTCTTCCATATTCAGTTTCATAAACTGTTAAATCCCAAACCTGCAAATAACCTAATGAGAAAAGCAGAATCAAACCCAGTTAATTCCATATTTCAGACAATTTGAGGTTTCGTACTGTATAGGATTAGTTTAGTAATCTGAATATTTGTTGCAACTCTTCGTAAATCATTTGAAATTTTATTTGGCAGAATTTGAAGTGTGTGCTTTCATTATTATTTTTTTTTTAATTTTTGGACTGAAAATTGAAAAAATAAAATAAAAACTTTTGGGATCGAACCAGGGACCCAAGCACCGGAGGTGAACGCTCCACTACTGAGCCACCGCGCACCCTGGACTGAAAATGGAGACACTATACGTCTTAACCTAACTGTTCGTGAAACTTTTCTGTGCTTCTTTGCTTTTCTTTAATGATTACTAGACAAATGTACGCAAAATCGAAAGAAAACGATACCCTAAGCAGCGATGATCATAATTTTGTTATCAGACAAGACCAAAATTGTCCAGGAGCTCCTCCGTGGCTAAGCCGTTAGGGTACGCGCCTTTGGCGTGGGAGATCCGGGTTCGATTCCCGGTGGGAGCTCATGTGGTTCGGACTCCACGTTAATCAGTAGGTCCACGTCTCATATAGCCTCGCTGGTGAAAGGGACGCTAAACTAAAATCAACTCAATTCAACCAAAATTGTCTAGAAAACGTACAAGACACATGAAAAACTGGAAACGAAATGTAACCAAAAAAAAGACAAGGTGAGTGGACTATCTATGGTTAAAAGTCGTTTGTTTTGTCGAGCTCCTCCGTGGCTAAGCGGTTAGCGTACGCGCCTTTGGCGTGGGAGACCCGGGTTCGATTCCCGGCGGGAGCTCATGTGGTTCGGATTCCACGTTAATCAGTAGGTCCACGTCTCATATAGCCTCTCTGCTGAACGGGACGTAAAACTCCAAATCAATCAATCAATCAATCGTTTGTTTTGTATTTGAGGGTAACTCTTTACTTTGAACAGAACATTGTTGGATTATGTTCTTCTCTAAACGGTCTCTTCAGCTGCAGCAGAACCTCTTTCTTAAAATGTCTCGTGTCAAATCAAAATTATAACATGCTTCTGGTACTACATGTTAAAAAATTTTGCCACTTATTTACCATTTCTGATTCTTTTTCTGCCACTGTTTTGCTCAACTCAACATTTGCACATTTTGTTTTGTTATATTTCAAATTCATATATTGGGATAATTGGCAAATTAGTATTCACCCTACGTTAGTCAATAAAAGGTTACAAACTCTTCCAAAATATAGTCATTCAGTTTAGAAATGTTTACGGATAGGTATAATTAACTCCGCTTGTAGTTACGAAGGGTTTGACGATTGAAAGCAGCTCAAAGCTCACGTTTCACAAAGAGGTTTTTGAGGAATAGAAAACCGAGAAAATCGTGATGCACCAGAGGACGACGACGATATGGATTTCCATTTAGTAGATGATGATGGAGAGAAGGTTACATAATTCAATTTTTTGCACATTTGGATCCATTGTTTTCAATTTAGAACAAAATTAATGTAGCATTTATGTATCCATATTCATTTGTGCCAATCTTGTGCAATGTATAGTTGATACTACCTCCCAATATTTTAGTAGGCATAATACTGATTTCTGACTCGGACTCCCTTTCTTTTTGATAGGTTTTGTATCTTAAGCCTCAACAAAAATGGCCGCTCGTCCAGATGCAAAAACTGTTATTTTCATTTACATACGCAAAACCTGTTAAATCCAAACTATTTTTTTCAATAACGCAATTCACAAAATAGTGTGATTATACAGCTTTCGACAGACCAACACTCACATTATTCTTAATTTTTTTAATGTTCTCTAGTTTCTAATGTTATTTTACAATTATGACGTGTTTAAACAGTTTTTCTCGATTTGTCACACATTTTAAAATGTGAATTTAACGGGTTTTGCTATTCACCTATTCATATATATTCGTATATATCCATGGTCCTAGTAAATACATAAAGGAGTTTTGGTAATCCTAACTTCTCGAAAATAGTTAATATAATATTAATCTATATACTTTGCATTTCTTAATTCTTTATATACTAGGGAATTTTCTCTTATATAATTTCCCTCTAGTTGAATTTCCACGATTTCTTCTTCTTGTCCTCCATTTTAGGCGTAACGGGGATTAGGCCAAACAAGGATCTTTTTTTCGCCTAAAATGGCGGACACAAATCTTATCATTTATCTGTCATAAAAGTGTCAGATAATTGGTTAGGCGAAACGAGGATTAGGCCAAACGTGGCGACACGTCACGGCAGTGGGCTGGACTAGAGTCGGCATCTTAGTGTCAGAACGTTGCCACTCAGTACGCATCCAACTGTAGTAAAATGAGGACTGTGACATTCTTACTATGTTTTCACTGACGTGTTACAATGTGCGCTGCTACAATAGAAAATCCTGTTTCTTGTGAAGTGCGTTCTGTGATTAGGTTTTTGTTGGCAAAAAGCCACAAGGCAATTGAAATCCATCGCCAACTGTGTGAAGTGTGCAGAAATGCAATAATGCGTTTTTTTTTTTTCACGACAACGTACGTCCATACACGACCAAGCGTACCGAAGGTTCTTGGATGGTTTTGGGTGGAAGGTGTTCGATCACACGCCAAACAGCCCGGATTTCGCGCTGAGCGACTACCACCTCTTCCAGTGATGAAGACATGGCTGGCTACACAACGATTTGATACTGACGCCGAACTGCATGGCGGTGTAAGCCAGTGGTTGAAATCACAGGCGACAGATTTCTACCGTGACGGCATTGGAAAACTTGTGCCACGGAATAACAAGTGCCTTAATTTGTATAGCAATTAGTGAAAAAAAAAAAAAATAGCTTAAGGATGTATCTTTCAAATATATATCTAATACAATTTGGTTCCTTCATTCTGTTACTTTTTTTTAGTTGCAAAACGTGTGTTAGTTTCTGGATAGCCCTCGTATCTTGTAAAAGAAAGAAAGCTTTATTTGGAAAGTTTTGATTCACAGATACAGTATGTGGTTAAATTAATAAAGAAGAATGACAACCAAGGAAACCTATGATGGACAAAATTGCCTTGGCATAGATCATACGTTTCTAATACCTTTTAAATCACACTATTTTGTTTAATATATTTCATGTATAAGCAATTCACTAAATTGCACTCTATTTCATATATTAGCGCGAAACACAATTAAGAATAACTTGTTATAAGGAAGAATAACCATGTTATAAGCACCAAAGCTTACTATCATTAAGTAACGAACTAACTCTACGTATAAACTATGAAACCCAGGGGTTCTATGGCAAGTTCACGAAAGCTCTCTACTGACTTCTATCCTTAGTCTACTGGATCCAGTTTCTACTTTGTGTTCTTATTTCTGCAAGATCCATCTTAATATTGTTTTCATATCTGCCTAGATCTTTTTAATGGTCGTTTTCCAATTTGACTCCCAGTTAAAACTTTGAACGCGTTCCTATTTTCTTCCATTCTGGCTACATGATTTGCCACCTTGAGCCTCCTAGATTTGATTATCCTAACAATGTTTGGTAAACCGTATAATTGATATAGTTCCTCGTTATGAAGTTTCCGTCATTCCCCATTTCCGTTTCTCTTGGGTTCGAATCCTCGTCTCATTATCTAGTTCTCAAATATTTTCAGTCTATGTCCTTAACTCAGAGTAAGCGACCATGTTTCAGAACTATACAGAACAACAGGCATGATTACCGTTTTAATTATTTTACGCTTCAAATTCCTCGATAGAATTAGGGACGACAAAAGATTTTGAACTGAATAATAACACGAATTTCGTCGACATTTAATTTCCTCGTGAATATGACTCTTCGTACTACCATTTTGCTACCGAAATAAGTATGCCATACAGTTATTGTCAAAGAAGAACACCATACAGTTCTTGGTTTCAAAAGAAAAGTAAAGTGCATTGAATGACTATTTTAAGTAATACTAATATATTTGCAGTAATAAATACAAGAGATGCTTTTCTATGCAAAATAAACCTAACAATTCAGGATTTTTTTAACTTAACGTCCCACGTTATGTACCGAGACTAAGGGAAACGGTGATTATGAGATACGTAAATGATAATGGTGGAATGGAAAATGTGGTAGGAAAAGGGAGAACCCCGAGAAAACGCAAGCACACGTTATTTGCCCACCACAAAGCACAGTTGGCACGATTGAACCAGAGACTCCGCGCGCCACAAGTGAGTGCTCCACTACAAAACCATTGCAGCCCTGGAAACTTATATGTAGATAATGGAAATTTTACATACTTGCGTTGGTGCTTGTGAAAAACAACACAAATTTTGCATTAAATTTATTTATTTATTTTTCATTACAAATATTTCGGAACTTTACTGTTATCTTTGGGATTATATTTTCCCAATGGTACAATAAGATACGAAAATCTCATAGTGAACAAAGGAAACAAATAAACCGAAAGCATAATTTCGTTTAATGAATTTTGTATTAATAGATATAAATTGTTTATACCAATATTAATAAATATACACATTTTGTATAAAAGTAGCACAATATTTTAACTACGAGCAACCCAAGAAGTCTAGTACTTCCAGTCTTTATTCACAGAAATGAAAAGAAATCTTGAAGTGCATGTTCCACGAATAAACTCTGAAGGCTAAAGGATATGGTTGGGTTCTAATAGGGTTTCCAATTATAATTTTGAAAATGTTCTACCTTACTTGCATTCTGGCTACATAACCTTTCCAGTAAGGCTTCGTAGATTAAAAGGCCTGAACAGTGTTAGGTAAACGGTATAAATTATGCAATTCCTCGTTACGAAGTTTCCGCCGTTCTACATTCCCGTTCCTCTTGGACCCGAATGTTCGACTTTCAGCATCCATTCTTCCCTCAAAGTAAGAAACTATCTTTCGCAACTACTCAGCAGAACAGCCGTAATTATCGTTTTGTATATTTTAAACTTCGAGTTCTTTAACAGCATTCACGAAGACAATAAATTTTGAACTGAATAATAACACGAATTCCCTGTTTTCAGTAGACATTATATTTCTTTCTAAACATTATTTTGGACTAGTAATATAATCCTAGTTATGTGAAAGTGTCTGGTTTTTTTCGAAAGTAGTACTTCATATTTTAATGTATTCATAGTTTGCAGTATTACGGTCATGACCAATTTCCATGTAGGTCATTTAGGGACATTTCGACCCCTTAAGAATCAACTCGACACTACTCTGAAAGTTGCTATAATTTTATTCTGCAAAAGCGATAATACTTGACAATAGTCCTTGACCTAGCTACAAAACAGAAAATCTTGCCCTTGAATACAGTACTTGCAAATGCAAGAACACATAAACGGAATGGTGCGGATCAATAGATTTTTGAAGTCTTGTGGGTGAACTCGACACTTACTATGGGAGATATCGACAGTACATAAACAATGAAATCCTTCACATCTTTGAAAATAGTGTCCTTTACAACTAGTGCTCTCAACGGGTCGACTCGAGTCGGGTCGGGTTGAAGACCGACCCGACCCGTCCCGTGACCCGGATTGACTGACCCGACCCGACCCGACCAGAGTGACCCGACCCGAGCTGACCCGAAAGACCCGACCCAAAAAACGCGACCTTATTTTTGACTTACTGAAACTTATAACATGGATACTTTTTTCTTAATTAAAGCTTTATGTACCGATTTTAGAGTCTTCTGCTTCCTTTGCAACAGGCAAAATTTACTTGTCTGTATATGCAACTCGTCACTGAGAACGGACACTAACCTTCCACGTACTGAATGTTTCTTGTCGCGTGCGAGTATGATCACTAGCTTTGCCAGACCTTAAAAGTGTCGAGATCTCCCAAAATGACCCTATTTAGTATTTTCTGCATTTACTTCTGAATCCATGTCTCTGCAAGCGTTTAATAAAAACTCTACATTTCTTTCTATTGTCCTCATATAATTTCCTATCAGAATAGTCATATATTTAAATAACTAATTATTTTCAGCATACTCCTAAACGGTCCGCTTTTGGCCTTGACCAAATTTAGTGTTCAGGCTTAACAGATCCCAACCAAAGTTAGCCAGGAGTCTAGGTTGGTCTTCAATGGTCATGGTAATTTTGCTTGATATTGATAATTCTATTAACGAGAAACAAAATCTCATGCCAGTCTACTACCTTCGATCTTGACCAAATCTGGTCTTCTTGAACAATCTTAACCTGTGTGTCGTACTGAACCGGTAACTTAAGAAAAGTACCTTATGCATTTCTCACACGATTTTTGTACATTTTCAAGTCTTTTTTTCCTATTGAAGGATGTGATGGAAAAAGTTGGTATTCACAAGAACCAAATTGCTGGATCCAAGTTATAAATTAGTGTACAGATTGCTTCGTAGAGTTATCTGGCCGAGTTTCCTTTCTAGCAGTTCTTTATTCAACAATTTTCTTTGCTAAAATTGATGATTTTTTTTTTGGGGGGGGGGAGATTAAATTATTGTGAGGAAAGTTCACCAACTGTATATAAAATTCCATTGATGGTTATCTAGTTTTTCCGTGACACATCCCAGTTTATCATTTGTAGCGTTTTCTCAAGGATTTTTGTTGATAAGTTTGTTGTTTGTTCCTTGACATAAATGTTCTTCGTGTTACATTTTTAATCATTGAAAGATAATTTAATGTTTTATTTGAATTCTCACATAGACAAACTTACCTTTATGAGATATTATTCATTTTATTTATTTATTTATTTTTTTTTTTTACTAAGTTTGGGGTGCACGGTGGCTGTGTGGTAAAGCGCTTACCTCTGGTGCGTGGGAACCCTGGTTCGATCCCCGGCAAAGCAAGGTTGTGGTGCACAATATCGTGTTCGTGGGTTCCCTCATGATATTCTCGTTTCCTCCCGCTTTCTCATTCCACCTATTCTTTCCATTATCATTCATTTGCCTTAATCATCCGTCTCTCTTCGCCGGAAGATCATAATCACGGGACGCTAAACTGTCAGAATTTCATTTTATTTTCACTTTCCTTTGCCAAGTTCTGTTCTGCCTTTACACAATTTTTGTAAGGGAATTATTACAAAAAAAAAAAAAAAAAAAAAAATCTTCAATCATGTTTTACTAAGTAGATGACTTATTGCCACTCTACGCTATTGCAGCTTTAGAATTGTTAATCAAGCAAACGTAGTAAGAAGAAAAGGTACAAAATCATAGTAGACCTCGGTTTCTCACTTTAACTGGTGTTGCCCAAAAGATGAGAAGTGAATTTTTCAAATTGAAGAAGCAAGAAATATGAGACAAAACTAGAAAAATTCTTGAGTCTCGTGGGAAACACTAGTTCGTCTAAGTCCTAGATCTCAAACACTGTTTTAGCGCCACATGACATGTTTTAGCGTATAAAACTATAAATTGATAATGTGATTGTATGAACACAAGGAAGAGGATTTATCAATATTTAAAGATACACAAGTCATTACGCAATATATTTCAATAACAAATATGGTCCCTCCTGATACCGCCGCCAACACCCAGTATGCTTCGCGATTCCGCAGGCCATTTAAATGATTTTTAATAGTCTATAGTGTATAAAACAAAACCGTATAGCATCATTTCTATTGTGCATAGAGACATGAAGTAAAAAGTGTTTTGTTGTCTGGGGTCTCTAGTTTAATTTTTTGTTGTATTCATGATATTTCTTTCAAATTCAGAGGGGCCACGGGGGCAAAAGCCGAAAATTCTAGAAAAAAGCATAAGTTTTTGGGGGAACCACCCCCAAAACACCCCGCGTTTTCAATTTGGTTTGTAAATAATTTTATTTGAAATGTAGCTACAACCTTCCCAACGCGAAATCTCTTTGGTTTAGATTTTAGGACGAAATAGTATTATTACTATAATTTTCTATTATTATTAGTGTTGGTATTATTACTAATACTAATAGTAATAATACTAATACTAATGCTATTAGTATTATTAGTATAAATTTTTATTACTATGTGTGAAGAGATATTCGACACCCAAACGAACCAAAAACTCCGTTTCCCAACCGGCCAGTCGCATGTCACATCGGGTCTTCTGCATACGCCAATATAATGGCTTACGGCATCGAAGGACTTGTCAATGTAGTGGCTTGTGGTATCAGGAGGATTAAATATTGATGTATCATACCCTTTCCTTCGTGGATCTCTCGTGACACTGAAGGACTGATAACTTCTAGATGAAATTAAAAATGAAATCAGGACAGTATTAAGTTCATAAGTTAACAAGACGAAGCGAGAAAGGCTTTTTCTTGAATCGAAACGGGACGAGAAACAAAATAAAAATAAATCTTGTTGTTTTATGTCCCATGACTATGCAGGCTAGGCTAAAGGAGACGGTGATGAGGAAAAATGAATGAAAATGGTGGAATGAAGAAAGTGGGTGGAAACGGGGAGAACCCCGAGAAAACCCACGCACATGGTATTTGCCCATCACAGAGCTCACTTGGCGTGACGAGAAAGAATTCTTCGCGAATCGATACTTCTATAAAAATGTAGCTACGAGACGAGAAAACCTCTCGTCGGCAATACTAATTCTAACCAATCTCAACAAAAGTTGACAGAACTCTACGCAGGAGATCAGTAACCTTCATGACAAAGGGGCGTAACAACAGGGAAGTGATTGTCCAGGACCCCTTAAACCACTGTTGTTCCTCTACGATACATTGAACTATAGGGCACATTCTTTCAATCTTCAGAAGTAAGCAGCCCCGGTCCTCCTAGCAAAAGCTAATGCTGCATACAGTGTTTCTTTCAGAAATAATGTTCCGGGGGGGAGGTACATTTAAGTATTCTGGTGGGGCACTGATGATACTATTCTATTTATTATATTATAAACGCATTATTTTGGTCTGCTCCGGGGGGGGGCACTCTCAGAGCTCTGGGAGGGGCAATGTCCCCCAAAAAAACAGGTCTGGAAAAATCACTGGCTTCATGACAATACATACTCCAAATCGATCAAGTTGTTGATAAATAAAATATCTCGCTGTTTGTTGCGTTTGGATCTGACCAAGATTTACATTTCTTAATCAAACTACGTCTCTAAACTCTACAGGATCTATAAAACAGTTTGATTATATAATCGTCTCTACTTTCAGTTCATTTTTGGATTACACAATGAAACTTATAATATTGTGTTGGTAGTTCATCCGCCCGTCCATCCACCCTTCCGTTCCTTACTCCGCACTATTATTCTTGAACAGATGCAATTTTTTGAATGTTTTTGTTTTTGCATTACATAGAGTGATTATTTCGGCCTAATTCGTTAATAAAGTCAATTCGTTAATATCTTAACGAATAACGGTTAACTTTACTGGTGATTATAGAATATATGGTCTTGTTTATGACCAATCTCAATAAAATTTAACTGTACACCTGAATATCAAAAGAGTCACCACTTACTAATTTTAGTCCAAATCTGCTGCTCAGTTTCTTTTTTGACTTTCTATTTCAACCAAGTTTTGTCTTTGTTGGCATTCTTGTAATTGAGCCTTACAGGATTCATTAGACTTTTTGGTGACAGATACTATTTTCACGTACCTTTTGGGATCTTCGTAGAATTTGACCTTTAACATTGTTCTATAGTTTTGTTCGATCTGAATTACATTATGGAGGCCACTTAAATTGAGCATCAATTATCCTTACGCCAATTTTGCTACAAATCCACATCGGAGAGTCCGTCCTTAAGTAATGAAGTGAGTTACATTGTGACTACTTAGCTAGCACACCCTTTGGAGCGGCAGTTCCGGGTTCACTTTCCAATGAGAGCGAATGTGGTTCGAATTGCACGTTGACTAAATCAATATATCATATAGCTTTGGTGCTTAAAGGAATGCAAAACTCTAAGCAAAGGGGGCACAAGATGCTGATAAAAATAAACTGTGAAAACATAAAGAAAGCACCAATCTGTAATGTCCATTTACAACTTTAGCAAACTTCGCAGGAGCTACAAGTTTTTTGTATTTTGTCTTTCCAATTCCTATTCAAGATTTCTACGTTATTGAAATCAAAATCAAATTCCTTATTAGGCAAATTAAATTTTACAAAATTACAAGAAGTGAGTACAGAACGCTGCAGGTACTTTAGTTGATGAAGGAAGACAAATTATATTATTATTATTATTATTATTATTATTATTATTATACTTTCAAGCTATGTTATTCTTCGGTAGCCTTATAGAACGATTATGTCCATCGTCCGTCCGTCCGTCTGATGACAGTATGCCCTTTAGGCTAAGAGAGACAATGATTAAATCAAGTAAACGATGATAGAAGAATTGGTGGAATGAGAAATTCAGAGGAAGCAAGACTATCCCGAGAAAACTCATGAGCATGATGTTGTCCACCACAAAGTTATTTCGCCGTAGATATTTATTTATTTATTTATTTATTTATTTATTTCAGAAAACAACAGGCGGATGCCTAATTACAGTTTTCCATCATGATAATATAATTTAAAATACACTTATGATAACAAAATAATACGATTGCAAAATACTTTAAAATACATATAACATGATCTACACCTTATTTATTTAGAGTGAAATTCTGTCTATAGCTAAAAATGTTTATCTCTGGGTGCTTTTCTGACACCTTATTATACAATAAACACATTTTTCTGACAGGCGATACATCCAATGCATTAGTCCTTTGCGCTGAGAGATGGAATATGCTATTATGGGGTCTGGTTGCTCTATGTGGGACATGAAGTTTGATTTCTGATAGTAAATATTCTGAATCTACTGTACTATGTATTATTTTATGTAAGAAAGATAAAATGAAGTGAGTCCTCCTGCTTTCAAGTGATTGTAATGAATATTTGCTTCGAAGATCTTCATACTTCTCAAATTTCGGATATATCCCTGTTTCTTTATATGTTAAAAAGCGCACAAATTTATTTTGAATGTTTTCGATTTTACTTGTATATTTCTTACTATCAGAACCCCATATTATCGCTGCATATTCCACCTTAGACCTTACATAGGCAATGTATAATGTTTTGAGGACATCGTTGTTAGAAAAATCACTTCCTAATCTCATCACAAAGCCAAGGTTCCTAAAGGCCTCACCAACTACTCTATTGACATGAATATCAAATGATAGGTTTGACTGCAGAGTGACTCCAAGATCAGTTATATAATCCACTCTTTCAATTGGTGTTTGATTAATAGTATACACATTGCGGACATAGTTCATTTTCCTGGTGTATGATACTACTTTACATTTTTTAATATTTAACAGCAATTTGTTTGATTCACACCATTGGAAAATAGAATTTATATCGCTTTGCAAAGAAATAGCGTCTAACTCCGTGGAGATACTACGATAGACTTTTAAATCGTCAGCAAACAATAGTTTGTGGGAGGATGTTATTACAGGTGGTAAATCATTAACAAATAATATAAATAATAGAGGTCCTAAGTTCGATCCCTGAGGCACACCAGAGTCTACGACATATTCCTCAGTTAGAATATTTTTGTATCGAACGCGATGTTTGCATTGGCAAAGATAGGACGCTATAAATTGTTGAAGGTTTCGTGAAAAATTGAATATCACAAGTTTGCTTAGAAGTATATCGTGATTAATTACGTCGAACGCCTTGGAGAAATCTGTATAAATTACGTCTACTTGTTCCTTTTTATCAACTTGATTAGCTATAAAATGTGTAAGTTCTGAGAGATTAGTTACAGTTGACCTCTTTGGCATGAAACCATGTTGAAAGGGAGATATTACTGACCGTACATGTGAGTAAATTTTTTCATATATAATAATTTCAAATACCTTAGATGGGGCAGATAGCAGTGTTACCAGTCGATAATTTTTTATTTGGTCAGTAGGACAACCTATCTTGGGAATGGGACAGACGTCACCAATCTTCCATTTCATAGGAAACGTAGAAGAAGCTATTGACTTGTTAAAAATAGCCTGTAGGGGATGTTTCAGTATTTCTGAGCAGCCTTTAATGATGTACGGTGGTATTTTATCCGGCCCACAAGATGACCGTGGCTTAAGTTTTTTAATAGCATTCTCAACATCTTCGATGTCTATAAAGTTAATATTTAATTTGTCCAGAATTTCCGAATTATTGTATTGCTCCATAGGAATAAGATTATAAGTTGATTTATTGTGTGTTACTTGAAAATTTGCCATAAATGGATTTGCAATAGCAGCATCGTCACTCCAGAGACACCACACACAAGAGGTTACTATTATTAGTTTTTTTTTTCTTAAATAAGAACGTTAGCATTGAGAACGTTAGCATTAGAGTAGCTCTCTACCACTTTTTTTTTTAATTAACTGGTTTACCGAAAGTTCTTCAGTAACTTAATTTCGTTAATTACCACTGTTTTTACTTCATTTAACCATTAACCTTAAGAACAGGGATACAAACACAGAAACATAGAGGACAGTTAAGATTCCAAATGCTGTCGCACCGGGAATCGAACCCGGAACCACGTACATCAAAGGCGCACGCGCTAGCCACTAGACCAGCAGAGAGGGTTCACTGAGCCATTCATTGTGCCTCACAATTTCCCAATGTGAAGTGAAACTAACTTTATTATTATTATTATTATTATTATTATTATTATTATTATTATTATTATTATTATTATTATTATTATTATTATTATTATTATTATTATTATTATATTGAAAATTTGGAAGTCCAATGTTGCATCTGAAATTCCAGAAGTGATTCACACAAAAACACATGTAACCAACAAGTAGGAATGAAGAGCGCGTGAAGTATGAAAATGAATTAACTCCTTACCGCATGCCGTGCCATATATGGCACATACCCTTTTTTCACTTTAGCTTTTTTGTGATTTATCAAAAGCATCAAATGACTGTTTTGTCTGCTGTGTGAGATATTGACGTGTATGAATAGAGATTTTGGTGTCATCTGGCATGTTCTTTGTGAGTTGTAAGTGTGTCATATGTGGCACCTACTTATTTCTCGTCGCCGTTAAGGGAAAATCTAAAATCCAAGTTTTAATTCATTTTTCAAGATCCCATATGAGTATTTTCAATATTGATTAATCGCTAAAAGAAAAAAAATCATGCAGAAAGGGGTTTAAAAAGGTTGAAAAATTGCTATAATTCAATCTAGTAATTAAGAAATGAAGTTTCACGTCGGTTTTGGATTCTACTCTTGGCCAAATTTTGAAGTTAAAACTTACCGAATCATAACAAATTTGGTGATTGCCTCAGTTAGTCATTCCATGATTTTAGTCCTAAATAGTTGTACGATTTCTGAAAAGCAAAACTTAACAAGCTGCAAGAAAATAAACTCACAGAAAGGGGTTGAGGACGATCAACATCGGGGAAGATTATAGTGCCTCACTGCAAAAGATACCAAAAGGACGTAACTAACTAGCAATGTTGATGATAATGTTATCTGAATAGAAAAAAAAAAAAAAGATACAAGTACAGAAGGAATGGAATGAGAAGACATCGATTCAATCTCGTTGACCTGTTATAAGCAAGCGGTAGCAGTAGCAGTTTTAGTGTTAAAACATTAAGAATATACTCAATCATGTATTAAGAGACTAATGATGAACATTAAAGGCATTTAGCACAGATGATGTTATGTCTTCAATACAAATCTACCTCTTCAATTAAGGACATTATGCAATATGTTATGAAATATTGTTCTAGATTCTGCATCTCCAACACAAATACAAACTAACATAAATTCTCGAATAATTGCATCTATTAGTTTGGAATTTACATCATATTATATTTTAAATTATTAGAAAACTTTGCGTCTGCAATTATGTATAAAAGAGGAACTAATCTTGTTGAGAGCAACAGAGTATCCTCAGCTATTCCTTAGGATACAGCTTACCATTGTGATCTCTAGCTTCCAGCTTAGACGGACGCTATGGCTAACAAATACTTCGTCTTCTTCACTATTCTCGGATTGCTGACTACTCAGGTATAATCGTTTACTCTTAATATTCTCATAAAATCCTTAGTCGCACTGTAATGTCAAATTTACCTACGGGAATTTGCTAGCGTAATTCTAGAATTCTCCCCTTCTAGGATGAAGAATCTCTGGTTGCGGAGATCTTATGGTATTTATTAAAGAACTAAGACGTTAGTTAGTTATTTACGGACAGCAATATTTAAATACATAGTTAGGTATAGAAACTGCTTTTTTTTTAAGCGGCTCACACTGTACTAGAGAGATGTATTTTAGGCCGCGGAAGCTCAGTGGTGAAGCTGTCACCTCTGGTGTGTGTAGTAAAAGGTTCGATCCCAGCTCGCGCTTTGTGGTGGACAAATACCATGAACGTAAGTTTTTTTCCTGATTCACCTATTTCCTCCCACTCTCTTCATTCCACTATTTCATTCATTCACATCATCAACGTCTCCTTTAGCCTATAGGACATAACAGTGACACATACAACTGAGAGATTTCATTTTTCCCTTTTACTAATGACTACTCTAGTCACTTGAGATAATGAATTTAATATACCTGTTCCAGGGTAACAATGAGAAAATTGACAGTTTCTTTTGGGGAGGGGGACGTTTAATTCTGGAAATCAAATGTGCGAGAGTACACTTTTGGCATTGAAAACTAATACCTACACATCACTGATTATGTAGACTAAGTTTTGAGAATGAACGCTTTAAAAAACATATTGGTCAGGTATACTCATAGTAAGATGAAGAAGGTCTTTCACTTGTTCGTTATGTAATTCTAAACATTGAAAATTGATGAAGTCGTTAAGTGGTCAGGTTTAATTATAAATCAGAGTAATTATCACTATAACGCGATAATTTTTCTTATCTATCATTTAATTATTTGATTATAACATCACTACAATTAGAGAGCCATTAACTGTATCAAGTCGCAATTATTCTGTACTTTTATCATAATATCCCGTGGTATTTTCCATAAGTAGAAGCTTTGTTTTGTTATAATTAAATACACACTAATTATTTGCTGAGCAAAACTATATATTTTTTCTTTAAAATCCCAACACTTTAAAAATTCTTTAAAAATAGAAGATTGTACAGTTATCCGGTATCACATAGCGTCTGATGAAGCCAAAGAGTTAGTTGGTGAAACTGTAACACGTGTTGAATTTTTAACACGTGTTGTATATATATATATATATATATATATATATATATACTTTTGCTCAGCAAATAATTAGTGTGTATTTAATAATGTCCCGAAATGCTAAGATCAGAACCTAAGTAGCCACTATTATCTTAATTCTTCCTTTTTCATAACGTTAATTTCGGTTTTATGTCTTCAGATGCAGACTTAGGTCCAAGTTACCTAAATATTAGGATCTTCCTAGTCGGCATAAGATTGTAATAGTGCTTATGTTCGTACGTCTTTCCCTTACTTCAAACAATAACTCTTGAACGAAAGAAAATTTTTGAATTATTCTTTTTGCAATAAATAGCTAGAGCGATTATCTTGGCCGAGCTCTTTAACGAAGTCAATCCGTTAATATCTTAACGGGTAACGATGACTTTACCGCAGTGGCGGATCCAGGGGGGAATCGGGGCAATCGTCAGTCCCCCAGAAGAAGAAACTTTCTCATTTTATATATAAATAAAATCCATCCCAGAGTTTGGAGCTCTTAAAAGTTGTTCTAAGTAGCAGTATTACAACCCACCGCCCCCCCCAGAAGTCCATGCTGGAACCGCCCCTGCTTTAACGATGGCTATCCGTAAGGTGGGTGGGGGGAGGGGGAAGATGTCATACTTTTTTATTCAAAAGGCAATAGCAAAAAGAACAAGATTTAAGTAAGATTTAACAGATTTGAAGAACAAGATGTGCTTTTGTCAACGACAACCTCCTCAAACAAGAAAAATGTGACTCGTGTGAAAGCACCTTTGCAATAGACCGTCAAATGAGTGTTCGTTAAATTGCTGACATGTTAAATTAAATAACTATCAGCAACGAGATTATGACCAAGGATTTGCACATGAGAAAAGTGTACGCGAAGCTTGTCCCAAGAATTTTGACCGACGACCAAAAATTTCTCCGAGTGAAACTTTCCCAAGACGTTTTGGAAATGTGTAAAAAATGATCCTCACTTTCTGGACAATGTTATCATGGGTGATGAAACATAGATATTCTAGTGCGACCACGAAAAGAAGAGACAATGTGTCAAGTGGCCGTTTGAAAGACCCTCTTGAAATAAGATCATTACAGAACAATTGACAATATGAAAACACCTTGTGAAATGGCTTTTAACACACTTCCTGAACAGGCATTTCAGAATGCTTTCTCACAAACTCACTGGCAAAGATGTGTCGATGCAGAAGGACAATATTTAAAGAATTTTAATCTTAGGTATTATTATTATTATTATTTCAATATATATATTTTTTTCATTCTTGTAGACTTGGTTACATTACTTTCAGGACAGAGCTTGTATCAGTTCTGGTATCAGTTCATAGTATCACGAAACTTCATGCTTACTACGTAGTTTCAAAGTAATAACCTAAATAGCTACATAATAACCGAAACTTATTTATATATGAACGTCAACAACAATTATTAGACATGAAAATGGGAAATTATTGTATTTCATGAGTTTGTAATTGTGTAATTATGTAGTGGGAATAGTGTATTACCAGTGGCTGAGATTAATATTACAAAATAGTATAATTGCTGCATACATAACGTCAAATTGAAGACGCTCAAATTACGTGATTGTTATGTTTCTAAGGTATTTAATTCTAGGTGTGCAAACCATTTTCTGCTATTATTTAACACAAATTAACCTATTTAAAATGATTATTTTTAAGTAATTTGTTTTGAAATTTTTATCATGTGTATTATAATAGAGATACTGGCAAAAGTTGAAAATAACTTTTAAATTTCGACGAGTATACTAGAAGTTTTATGAAGAGTCAATAACAGAATTGATTGGTTCTTCTTTAAATCTTTAGGATACTCTTCGAAATTTAAAGGTTATTTTCAACTTTTGCCGTTAAAATTATTCAAAAAGAGTAGTTCTAAGAACAATTTGTGATTAATGTCATAATTAGAAATTAAGTGAATAGTTATTAATTTCTTGAGTTATTAATATCTATTAGTTAGGGACTAATATCAAAATAGTTAATAATATTTTGTTTCTCTTTTGTCTAGTTTAATCCCACTCCTGCGCTTCCATTAGGAGGATTAGGAGCATTAGGAGGATTAGGTGGATTAGGTGGATTAGGAGCACTAGGAGGTTTAGGTCTAGGAGCGGTAAGTATTATGGAAATATTAAAAAAAAAATGTTCAATATCAAACAGAACGTCGTTCCTAGGTATAATTATTTATTAGTTGGAAGCTAGATTTTTTCTTTTTGTCAGCGGAGAAAGTAATCTCGGTTTAGCGGCATGTTTCTTCCGCGTAAATGCAAAGATCATCGTCAAATTCAAGCAAAAATTAAACAAGCTATTTCGCCATTTCTAAATATTTTATTTGTTTACATAGTTTTCTGTTGAGATATTTTGGTCCATTACTACACGAAAGTTTACCAATGGTTCTAAATTAGTGTAAATGTGGAATATAAAAGCTAAAAATTTTAAATTATCATTTTTTTGTTTTGGACTAACACTATATATAAATTCTTTGCGATATTCTGCATATATTCAGTGATAATAGAAGCGACACTCACCCCGCAAAATTAGCCTATACTTATCCAAATCGAATTTCGTAACTTAGCAGACCTAAAGCTCAGCGGCCTTCCACGTTATCACCGCCACTGTATGGAAAAAATCGAATATGTCTTTACTCCGTGGGTCATAATTAGTTGATTCCAAACTACTGAGGTTGGAATAGAATGTTTCATGATTTGTATAAGAGAGGAGCGTGCCTCTGTATGGTTTTAAATCATATACAGTATAACAGTAGATTTTATCATGAAGCTTTATTTTGGTTGACAAAGGGAGGAAAATTTATGGGTTATTTTCCGGAATCGTTCCCTGCCCCAAAATTACAAAATTTACTGAAAAAGTAACATAATTATAAGAAATTTAAGTATCAGATAAACAAGAAAGGTAATATAAGGGTCATTACTGTACTGTGAGTAATTACGAAAAAAAAGTTTAATCTTGAACTACGTGAAGTCGCTTAGTAAGATTATAGTAAGCAAACTGACAATGCAACATAACTGTTTAAACTTGTAAGACGTTTGAATTTTTAACGTTCTCCCAGTGGGAATCGAACCAGAAACCTCGAGAGCTAAAGGCGCGCGTGCTAGCCACTAAACCGACAGGAAGGATTTGAAATTTTTTGTTGTAATAATTCTGAATCAATTAAATGTTTATATTATACTTGAAGATTAAAGAACAGAGACCAAAAATTAATAAAAGTGATTATAATGGTACTCACTGTGGCAATAGTTTTCTTAAATATTTTTAACAGGGCAAGTCACAATATGAATAGCTAAGTAGTTGAAGATTACTCCTAACAAGTTTATCATTTCATATTCTATTACATTTGCTAATGTTTTCCTTTTCTCTCTATTGTAGATTAACCCGACAGTGTTGGTGCTACTCCAAGGTCTACTGAGTGCTAATCCTCATCTTTTACCTCTCTTACCCTTACTCTTACCTGTTCTCTTACCCGTCATACAGCAGTCTCTCGTAGCAGGACCAACTCCTTGTGCTCTTCAAATCATTCTCCTGTTGAGAATCCTGGCTCCAATTCTCAAACTTCTTCCACTTTCTGGTGCTCTTCCAGCGGCACTTCCAGCAGCTCTCCCAGCACCGGCGCTTCAGCTTGGAGCACAATCACAGGCTCAAGCAACCGCAGTTGCAAATCCACAACAGAATGTTATTAATGTAAATGATCGGCGAAAATAAGGGATTATCATTAAATCTTTATTTGAGAACGTTTTGATAATAATAAAATTCTGTTATTACGGGATAACTCGATACATATCTTTGAGTTTCTTGAGTACAAAACATGACATCTTTGAATAGTCTTGACATGTAAAATTACATTTTGTTAATGCAAGTTTTAAAATATTAAAAAATAAAAATAATATGTAGTACTCCATTATGATAGTGTTTTTATTTTATGACTGAAAGAAGCTTATCATCATATCTTGAATTACCATACTCTCACCATACTCTGTAAACTAAAAAGAAAGCTGATTTTACTAACAGTACCGTAATATACTGAGTGTTACAAGGAGATAATACTTTTTAAATATAAAACTGTCTGTGGTTAAGATGAGCAAGTAAACACTTTTAAGTTTAAATCTAATGGATTTCGTGAACTTCAAATTCATGGTATGCATGATAAGTTCATGAAATCGAATTCATAAGAGAGGGAAGCATATGACATGTAACATTTCCACATCCACTTCATATGAATGTTTGATAGACATTCATTTTACATAATTGAATACTCATTGCAAGTTTTTGCTTCGATGTTAATAAAGTAAATATTCACTTTCAGAACGCAAGGGCTAAAAATATGACACATTCTGTTTTTTTAAAAAATGATAAATAAGATATTGTTAAATTATTACTTACTTATAAATCACCTTCAATAGACGTGCCATCTTTCGAGGAAAAAAATCTTATATTGCTGTTTTCTTTTATATATTTTAGCCTTTGATTAAATTTGGTTACAGGCGTTGACTCATCGTAATCAAATTTGGTAGGTTACCTAAATGACCCATCAGCGAACTTCATGACAATTTTAGTTCAAATTAATTGGATGTTCCTGAGAAATAAAATTCACAGATTAATGATGTAATGAAAGATTTCAGTGGTTTGCCACCAAAGGATATACCTAAGTTCACTGGACCTGGTAAAGATAATGATAGAAGTAAATGGAAGGTCTCTTGGTCAAGAGGGGTCCAGTGAAACCTTTAGATGTAGAGGTAATGCTTCACACTTACTTAGTCTAATTTAACATTACCATAAGGTGTAATACCCGGCCACTGTTACACATCTCCCGATTTAGCAAGGAACCCATTTTACGGAATTTTAGTGAATCTTTAAAAGCGTGGCAATTAAGGTGGAAATGAATGGACAAAGAGAAATAAATCTTGCCCCCTTTGGAGTCAAAGCTGGTTCCTCCGATTGGTAAATAGACACTTTATTGACACAATACGGTGTTCCAGAGTTGACCATAAAACAATCTCTTTAAAAGAAATAACAGAAATGAAAAGAAAAATAATAGTTCTACACCATTGGCTTGCATGAGGAACAACTAACATAATCAGTTTTTATTCTTGACATTGCTGATAAACTGATAGTTATTACTTTGAGCGAGTGAGTGCTCGAGACGATGAACAAAATCAATGCACCTCCCCGGGTTGACTCAAATCTTTATTAAAGTAAGCATCTCCATATAATAGTGTGATCCACTTCCACCTAAGTGAAGATTACTATCTAATCAGGATATTATCCTAACACCAGATAATCACTTGGAAGTACTCTCAGTGAGCGAGTTGCCCACCCGATATTTCTAGGGCAGTTGCTAACACATTCCTATTGAGATCTTAAAAGTGTTTTTCAAACAATTAAAGTAGGGGATAAATAACGCATACAGTGCACAAAGGAATTAAGCCTACCTTTTGGTCATTTTTGATATACCGCTATGTACAAAAAACCCGCTATGTGCAGAACTCGCAACTTTCCAAAAAAAAAAGCGCTTTCTTTCTGTATACATTGCTAACAAATGCAGTTTTGTTTCCTTATGAGAAAGCTATTAAGAATTCACATATAAGCAGGGCCGTGCCGGGGGGGGGGGGGGGGGGCGAAAATTTCGGGAGAAAAAAGGAAAAAAGATTGAAAAAATTGCTTGGAATATATGTATGGGGGCGCCGATTTTCCACGGCACGGCCCTGTGTATAAGAATATAAGAAAAGCTGAAGTAAGACTTTTTGATCATATTGTACTTTGCGAAAATGTCACATAGCAGTTTTTCGAAAAGCAATGACGATATATTTCATCTTTTATATCTGTAACTTAAGCTCCTTTCAAAGCTTAAAAGATCCATGTTCATTTAACGTGAAAATAACTTTTTATAAAGTAAAAACCAAGCACTTTACATGTAATTAAGCGTACTTTACAAACTTTACGCCTATTTTTGTCACAACTTCAGTAAATGTGACTTTATTCCTTTGTGCTCTAAGCGTCCCAAATGTTACATTACATTGATGGAACCTGCAGTTAATCTTGGAGGCTAACCTTGTTGATGAATATTTGAATATTGTTGAAATATATGATTGAACGTACCTAGGTAGATGGAGAAGCAGTACCCACGTTGAAATCGAGCGGAGAAATACAGTGCCGGATTTACGTATAAGCTAAACAAGCTATAGCTTAGGGCCCCACTATCTTAAACCCCCGAAATTTTATTTGCTATATTAAAGTAAATGAAATATCTTGCAAAATTTTCAATTTCCAAGACTAAGTTAGCGAATCCCCCCCCCCCCCGAAACAGAATCGTAAATACACCACTACATCCTACACAACATTGTTCTTTCACAAGTTGAATACAAAACGTTAGATTAAGGTGTTATGAACCTGAATTACTGTGAACTAGTAATGTATATGTATCGAAACATGATCTTAAAAAATTAACGGGTAACATTTGTTAGATACAAAAAAAATGACAATGTATGTTTGCTATTTTAAAACAGCCGGGACGCAGGGAAAATATTCTAATCTTTCGCTTCTTTCTCCGGTACCGCATGAAGCAGCTGATAGGCGAACTAGTTCAAATCTAGTCACCTAGATGATCAGCACGAAATACGAAAGCCTTCTGTATGATTCACTTTTTAACTAAGTGAAAAAAAACAAAAAAACAAATATGCTATATTGGGTACTAAACCAAATAGTAGGTGAATAAGAAAATTAGTATGTCTCGACACGAATTTTCAGGAACTAAAGGTTACCCTCCGAAAATCCAAATGTGTTAACTGGCCCCCTATGTGAATGGTCATTGCCTGTACAGTACATTGCGAATTTAAAACAAAAATGACCATTTACATCTTTAAAACGTTCGAATACTGGTCTAGACAAATTATCGTCATTTGGTTTTGGAAGATACAATAATGGGCCGCTTTGGCTCAGTGATAGAGAGTTCACTTTTCTTGCATGGGGTTCCTGGTACGATCCGAGCCCGCGCCAAGTAAAAATTGCAGTGCCGTGTAAGCAGTTTTCTTGGGTTTCCTCCCACTTCCTCCTTCCAATATTACCAACCATCTCGTCATCACCGTCTCCCTTAGTCTCGGTACTTAACGTGGGACGTTAAACTAAAGAAACAAGTTCAAAATGTCACTATTAAAGTTGGTACGTGCGATTTCTATATGGTTATTTTATGTTTAAAGATTCTATATGAAATGCGAGCCGAGTTATGGGACTGGTGTAAACTACTGGTCTCGATCTGTACAGTGGACCTGCTGGGTTACAGACTTTATCGTTCCGGATCGCTGTTTATAGACCAAAATTAGTTTTCCCATTGAAATTAATGCAAATACAATTAATTCGTTCTAGCCACCGAAAGAAAGTAATACAGTACATTAGTTTTCAAACACTTTCTGACACGCAAAAGTACTACCAGGAGCGTAGAATTAACGGTACAGGCGTGAGTGTGTGTGTGTATTCCTCCAAAATATTATTTGTAAGCTCAGGAGAAAATTGTTCGCGTGCCAAGGGATTCGTAAATCGTGGAACACTATACAATAAAACTATCTGATACACGAGAACAAACACAATTAAAAAAGAGATGGGCAGCGGAATAAATGCAATGAAAAAAGAAAAGAGGACTTAGAAGGAGAATACACTACTTCCTTTATCATTATTAAGATAAATGATATACAATGCTAAAGGATAAAGGAGAATACACTACTTCCTTTATCATTGTTAAGATAAATGATATGCAATGCTAAAGGGTAAAGGAGAATACACTACTTCCTTTATCATTGTTAAGATAAATGATATGCAATGCTAAAAGGTAAAGGAGAATACACTACTTCCTTTATCATTGTTAAGATAAATGATATACAATGCTAAAGGATAAAGGAGAATACACTACTTCCTTTATCATTGTTAAGATAAATGATATACAATGCTAAAGGGTAAAGGAGAATACACTACTTCCTTTATCATTGTTAAGATAAATGATATACAATGCTAAAGGGTAAAGAAGAATACATTACTTCCTTTATCATTGTTAAGATAAATGATATACAGTGCTAAAGGGTAAAGGAGAATACACTACTTCCTTTATCATTGTTAAGATAAATGATATGCAATGCTAAAGGGTAAAGGAGAATACACTACTTCCTTTATCATTGTTAAGATAAATGATATGCAATGCTAAAGGATAAAGGAGAATGCACTACTTCCTTTATCATTGTTAAGATAAATGATATACAATGCAAAAGGGTAAAGGAGAATACACTACTTCCTTTATCATTTTTATAATTCTGCACCTTCTTTCCGGATGTAGAGAAATGTTGAGCTTAAAATCGTTATGTATTTCTTTTACTTTCTTCACTTTTCTTTCTTTTTTTAAAAAAAAATCCTCTTTGGTTTTAAACTTTTCATTTATTTTTTTAATTTTTCACTTTGGTTTTAAAAGTGTTCTTTGTGCACACTCCATAGATGGCTGAGAATCCTTCTTGACATTGAAGTAAAGCAAATTGTGGACTTCTGTTTCATTTCATACTTTTTACTTGCCATATAATATAAAACACAAAAGAAAAAATAATCCAATAAAATAAAAACAATAATGAATGACATTTTGAAAAAAGTCATTAGTTAATACTTTCTCAACTCGCATTGAATTTTATGAAATGAGGACAAAATTAGTAGTTTCCAGAGATTAAATGTGATTTCTCTGTTTTCAATCCACAATAAGTTTTTCGATCCAAAAGTTGGAGTTGTTCTTCCATTTGAGCGAGGACCGTGTCCAAACCACGTGCATTGCTGCACAACATCCCATAGTTTTTAATTTTTGAATTAGATATATCTGTTCACTTCTACACACCATTGCAATCTTTGTTTCAGTATTACAACGAGATACTTTGTATAAATTGATAATTACTTGTATTTTTGGGCAGAAAGTGCTTCTACATAAGCACTATACCATATATAATGTTAATTTAAAAAGAACAAAAGAAGAATGTTTTTAATATATGTAAGAAACATACATTATTATATAATTAGTTGCTATGTAGTTGTTTATAGATACCTAACAAACATGTACGATTGCAAGACAGTCTATGTGCATATTCATTCAAAGAGAATCAACGAATAAAATTGTTTAATACGTATCATCGTTTTGTAATTTCAGTATAAAAGGTGAGAATACTAGTAAATGTAATCACGGAAGATATTTTAAGGTGTGAATAATTACTACCACTAAAAATTTACTTATATTATTAGCCGAACCAGGGTTAACGATTACCTTTGGTGAGTCGTTGTAAAAATTTTGGTTTACCTCACCCGGGATTCTTGTAAATTCATATCCCGAAGTAAAGTAAGGGTGAATTTACTTCTGTAATAAGGTTAATGACTACGAACTTGACAAGACTTAGAAGTGGTAGAATAATCACAAGAAAAATGAACGGTGAGGTAATGGAGAAAAAAACCAGTGATAGTGATAACGGGGAACAAAGTGCAGCACCAGGAATGACATTAGAAGACCGAATCTTGCTAGTCTTACAGCGGCAAGAACAAAGCCGAAAAGACGATATGGAAGCCATGAAACAGGAATTAAAGCAGACGATAGAGCAGAAGTCCGAGGAATCCAACAGACGATTGGAGCAGAAGTCAGAAGAGACGAAACAATTTATTATCCAGGCGATGAATGACATCACCTCGCAGTTTGATGAAAAGTTAAAAAGAATATCTGAGGATTGCCAGGATAATCACAACCATCTAATCCAAGAAGTCAGTGGTGTAAAAAGGGATTTGGAAGTAATAGAATCTTCTGTACGTCAACAAAAGATTCAGGTCACGGATAACTCCAACCAGATACGTGCGAATACTCAGTTGATAGCTACATTACAAGAGGTAATTAGGACACTACAGATCAAGGACAACACATACCAAAACAACATGGTTAATGATCGTGTGGAATTCCCTTGTTCACAAGAGATGACCTCGCCTTCACCCGTATCTGATGAGGACATTATTTTGGAAGAAATTCATCCGAGGAGTACAGATGGGCGGAAAAGAGATGGTGCAACTACACATCACGCCATAGGTAGGAATTGTCACTCAACAAGAACACGGAATGATAAAAGGAAGGTAAAGTTAAGCGTAAAGATGAGTGAAATACGTGCTATGAGTAAGTTCAGTGGTAAATGTAATGAGAATGCTACTTCTTTCCTAGAAAAATTTCAGGGCGAGTGCAATATAATGTGTATAGATAGATCAGAATATATGAAACTAATCCCTCATTTATTACTCCCACCATGTTCTTTATGGTTTAAAGCAGTACGAGATTACGTTAGTACGTATGAGGAGTTCAAAGCAGCGCTAATCGCAAATTACGAAAATGACTTTTTGCTTGCAAATAGAGATGCCACGATTAGAAACCAACATTTCAATCCTCGTTTGCACAAATCTGTTGTTGAGTTTGTTGTAAATACATACAACGAATTAAAAGTCGTAAATCCATTGCAATCGGAATCTAGAATCATAGCATCAATTCGAAATTTGCTACCGTTTAAGTTACAACAGATCCTGTTTTCTACACAGTGTATGAGTATTAACCACTTATTAATGCTTGTTCAATGTTATGAAACTCAATACCATGCTCTGAATCAACAAGCAGGAGTAGGTAAAAGTAAAAATAATTCAGATCATTTTGTACCTGTTCGGAATCTAAATATCCGTAATGTGAATGATACGGAACACAACCTAAACCGAGTAAATTCAAGCAATCAGAACGAGCAAAATAGGCAAAGCTATGTAGGGAATCCGCCTAACCTAATTAGTCGTGGCAATCCTTATGTAAGACCATATACCCAAAATAGGTTCAAAAATAGACGAAATACATGGCGAAATTCCAGGAATACAGTAAACTACGTGGATAGACGTAATCGGGGGTCAAGAGATGGCACTTCGCATCAAAATCCTGATATTGATGCAATTCCTGTACAGAACAGTAATACGGGACATAATCATGATTGTGCTGTACAATGTACTTTATTGGAACCATACACGAGTATGAATTTAAACTAATTGCAGCTGATGTGGTAGGGGTTAAACCCATATCAGCTATAGATTCTCATGAACATTTATCTTCAAATTTATGCGATAATGTCAAACTCACGTCAGCTATTGATTCTTATGAACATTTATCTTACAACTTACATGTTCATGTTAATGATGAAAACGACCTTTTACATGACGTATCTGTAAATAATTATTCGGAAATAGCAGTTAATAGATGTCAGTACCAATTTATGCCTGTAGTAAATCGTTGTTGGTCCAAAGATGATACTGTCAATGATGGTTTTGATGTTGAAGAAAATTTTGTATTTTTAAAGTCATACAGTACAGCTAAAATACCTGTCAAAATCAATGGGTTAAGCACAGAAGCTTTACTTGACACAGGAGCAAACGCCTCTTTATTATCATATTCGTTATGGAAAGCAATTACTAGTAATTATTCGAATCCTAAGTTACAAAAGGCTGAGAATCTTATTATAGTTGATTTTACCGGTAAACATAAAAAGAGAGTGGCTGGAATTACTCGTGTGACAATAGCTATTCAAGATTTTGAAATATCGATCCCTATTCTAGTAATAAAGGAACTGAATGAAAAATTAATTATGGGTTTAGATTTATTATCTCAATTGCGTGTCATGCTCGATTTTAGAAACCAAACGTTGACTATACCTGGCATACCTCAGGAAATCGTTCAGAAACTGCTTCCAAAATCTGATGATATTGCTTGTCAATATAATAATGTTCTTAATGTATTGAATAATGTTTCTGTTAGTTCAGAAAGTGGTAAATTAAATGATCAACTAACGAAAGACACACCAAATTTGATGGATTCAAAAGACAATGTATTGTTTTCTGAGTGTGTTAAGTCACTTGAAAGTAGTCTTGATTTTACAGATAATACAGTAAAATCTCACTTTAAGGATATCCTATATAAACATAAAAATGTCTTTTCAGAACGTCCTGGACGTTGTAAGGATTTTGTTTATTCTTTTAAGGTTAAAACAGACAAACCCATTGTGACCAAGCCCTATATAATTCCATATCGATACAGGGAAAATGTACGTCAGCAAATTACCGATATGTTAAGAGATGGGATCATTAGGCCTTCACGAAGCATTCACCTTAATCCATTACATGTAGTTCCTAAGAAAAATGGTTCTCTACGTGTGGTTTTAGATTTGAGACACACGAATTGTCATATTGATCTGGAACAAGTGAGGTATCCTCCAGTGGAAGAAATACTAGCCTCTTTACAAGGGAATGCAGTCTTCGGAAATTTAGATCTAGTAATGGCATATAATCAGGTCGAACTGCATGAAGATTCGAAACCGTACACAGCATTTAGTTTTGAAGGTCACTTATATGAATACAACCGTGTAGTCTTTGGGCTTATCAATGGTAGTGCGGCGTTAGCATCCTGCTTAAATAAAGTCTTGGGTCAAGACTTACGCAGCAACGTGATAACCTACGCTGATGACATCTTGATCATGGGAAAAAATCCGCATGAATATTTGAAGTACTTAGATATAGTTTTAGACAGATTGGAAAGTTCGGGCCTTACTATCAACCTACAGAAATCAAAATTTCTGCAGAATTCTATAGAATTTCTTGGATACCAAATTGATGCCTCTGGTTTACAATTCAGTCAATCTAAAGTACAAGCCATAGAAGATCTCCCTGCCCCATTAAATGTGAAACAGACACGGCAAGTATTAGGGCTCTTCAATTGGTTTCGCAAGGCCATCCCGCGATTTGCTGATAGCCCAGCCTTTATTTATGATTATAAAGAAAGGAGTACCATGGCAATGGGGTCCGATTCAAGAACACAGTTTTAATAAGTTGAAGGAATGTGTGAAGCGAAACATCCATTTGAATCACCCTCGATATGACGTTCCTTTCTATGTTCAGTGTGACGGTTCTCAACTTGGAATCTCTGCAGTACTCTGGCAACCTAATCCAACCATTCAGGAACCGGCCGTTATTCATTGCGCTAGCCGTACTTTAAAGAAAGCTGAGAAAGGATACACCACGACAGAAATCGAACTTTTGGCTGTACGTTTTGCGATACAAAAATTTGCTCCATATCTCAGCGGATGCCATTTCATAGTACTTACCGACCATAATTCATTGCGATACCTTAACAGCATACAGGGATATAATAATAGACTACTTCGTTGGTCGTTAGAACTTCAAGCTTATGATTTTGAAGTACAACACATTAAAGGGGTAGATAATGGACCCGTAGATACCTTATCACGTCTGTTTCCTGGAGAAGAACAACATATCTTGTCCATCAACGAATTTAAGGTCTCACAGGATGAAATAGCTACCATTTCAATGGAAGATCTACGAGAACATCAAATGAATTATCATGAATATAAACAAATCATGGAACATTTGTCTTCATGCAGTGAGGGATGTAATTGTCCCAAACAATGGAATTCCAGATTTAAATTATCCAACGGAATTCTACTTATTAAAGATTTTAAATTCAAATCTAGAAACAAAATTTGCATTCCACCTACGCTGGCAACACGCATATTAAAAGCCTATCATGACGATTTCGGTCATTTTGGTTATGTAAAGGTATGTGCCTTGATTAATAAATCCTTTTATTGGAGAGGAATGAGAGCTCAAATCAAAAATCATATCAAGGACTGTATTGATTGAGTGCATGCGAATTAAACATAACTACCAGGCTGTACAAAAACCTATGCTCTCAATAACGCCAGAGAGACCACATTCGTTTCTGTCTATCGATCTATATGGACCTTTACCAAGAGCAGCTATTGGAGAAACTTATCTACTTACGACCATGGATATCTTTTCACGTTATGTAGTAGCTTATCCTCTGCGTAGAGCAACTTCCGCTGCTATCATAAATAAAATCTTGAACGTATATATTCCACATTGTGGCCCTATCGAACACATATTATGTGATAATGGTTCACAGTTCAAAAGTGATGTGTTTATCAAAGCTATGAACAAGGCTAACATTAAAATTCATTTTGTAACTCCGTACCATCCTAGTAGCTCTGTTGTAGAAAATGTGCATCGCAATTTTGGTATGTTGTTTCGACACTTTTGTAAAGATAAACATGCCGAATGGATCAAGCATGTCAGTAAAATCACGTACCTTTTGAATCATTCTATATCAGACACTTTAGGCGTGTCTCCTGCTAATGTACATAACGGTTCTGATTTGATTTTCCCTGTGGAACGACATTTTAATGTCAAGTTAGAAGATTCAACAATCGTAGATTCTTCCAATTTAGTGAATATGGTAAAAATCCGAAGACATAACAAATTTTTGAAACGTAATTCTCAAGTAGAGTCTTTGCAAGAAGGAAAATATCGGATCAAGGTCAATGACTTAGTTTTTGTTAAACAACATCCACAAAGTAATGTGTTGTTAAAGAAGATTTACAAATTTTGTGACATTTTCTCAGGTCCTTATTTATGTTTTAAGGAAATAAACCCTAAAGTTTTTGAATTGTTGAACGCTAAAACGGGTACGTCAATTGGACTTCGTAATATAGATGAGTTGAAGGTTTGGAGACCTACCCAGTATACAAAAGAAAAATGGATGCGTCTAGTGAAAAAGTTAGTCGCGCCTGACATTCTTGCTCAAATAAATAAGAATGAAGGAGACTAAGGAAAAAAAAATAAAAGGGTGTCTTCTGTTTGTGTAGAAATAGATTTATTTTCTTCCTTTTGTTCGCTCGAACGTAGGTTGCGTTTAATTTTTGATTTTTATTCAATTTAATTTTCTTTGATTTTCATTAACCAACGATAATTTTCCAATGATTTTAATTCTTTCTTATTAATGTGAAGGATTATAATTTAATTCATGATTGATTAAACACAAAAATTGTTTACATTATATTAATTTGTGTTGAAACTTTATTGTCAAAGATAAGTATTAATGGAATAAAATATTTATTATAAATGTATTCATGTAAAGGAAACTAAATAATGTTATATATACATACGAGGGTTGATCAAAATGTATAGGACATAATTAATGGAATATTGTTCTTATAAACGAACCAGTGGTTCTTAAATATAAAAACCAAGATCCCTTGTAACTTTTATATTCAGTCCCATCGTCGGGCGACATTTTTTATACAACGAGATACTTTGTATAAATTGATAATTACTTGTATTTTTGGGCAGAAAGTGCTTCTACATAAGCACTATACCAGATATAATGTTAATTTAAAAATAACAAAAGAAGAATGTTTTTAATATATGTAAGAAACATACATTATTATATAATTAGTTGCTATGTAGTTGTTTATAGATACCTAACAAACATGTACGATTGCAAGACAGTCTATGTGCATATTCGTTAAAAGAGAATCAACGAATAAAATTGTTTAATACGTATCATCGTTTTGTAATTTCAGTATAAAAGGTGAGAATACTAGTAAATGTAATCACGGAAGATATTTTAAGGTGTGAATAATTACTACTACTAAAAATTTACTTATATTATTAGCCGAACCAGGGTTAACGATTACCTTTGGTGAGTCGTTGTAGTATCAAAAGAGTCTGGGAAGTCTTTTGCAGAGTATGTTTTAGACCAGTGACGACGCTAGAGCGGGTGTCGGACTGTCCGCCTCCCGACAGCCCCCCAGCCAGCATTATTTCTTTAGAGGCCCACTAAAAACTGTTTTCATGGTTGTGACTTTCATGATAGATGTAGATTATTAACTTAGTTATTCTAGATACTGCCTAAGATAATAGCTGATTTAGAATGTGCTCACATGGATTTTTATTTGGATCAAAAGAGCTAGTACCTATATTTCATTCAATCAAAATTTTCTTGTACGCCTTATATATAGTGTAGCCAAACCCAAACTATCACTTAACTCAGTATGATCTGTTTATTCCGTAGAAAATACGAAAACTCGATTTAGGGACAGTTCAAAAATTCTGTGGTCTCTGAGCCAAAAACCAATTATTGGCCAATATCATAATATTTTGATGCTTTTTTTTGGGGGGGAGGGGGAGATTATTTCTAAAATTCTTGACCAAGATCGCAATATTTTCATCCATTTTTAATTTTGGATCATTCCTAAAATTCTTCTTTGGTGAACTCGTAATATCGTCAAGGAAATGAAAGTTGATACTTACATAGGCCTGGAAGGAAACCTTCATTTTTGTGGCAAAAACACAATAACTTATTTCACGCAAGTCTTAATTTCCGAGCTCATATTGTAGTCAAATGTGACCCGGATCAACTTCATTCTTCCCTTTCTTAAAAGTTGTCAACTGAACACTAGTTTTCTTTTGTCATTTCAAAGAATAACAAGTTGAAGTAGCAAAAGAATATTTTTGAATCAATTCCAGGGGTAAAAGTGAGGAGGAACGCCGGAGGATGCCGTTCCCCCATTTACTAAAATATTTATGGTATCCCTCCCTTCCTAAAAAATGCAATGGGCAAAGATAGGCAAGAGGGACGGTGTGATGTCATGCTTCTCCCTACCTTTTCAGATCCACTTTTATCCCGGGTCAATACTATGAAAAAAATACGTAATGTGTCATTTTTGGATTACTTACCAGAACTTCAAACAACAGAGAACAGAAAGGAAGGATACTGCTAAAGTTACCTCCCTAGTTTTATAATTAAAAAAAGAAATAACTTTGGTTTTGCATTTCGAAAGACTATTATGACACTTTATTTTCAGTATGAAATGTTGAAGTGTACGTTGTTTCTTTATCGTTAATTCTACAGCCAGTCTCAAGTGTTATAGTGTTTAATCCATAGTAGTGCATTGGTATGCGTTCTTGAGAACAAAGGAGAAATCCAAGGAAAATGTTTTTGAAGGGAGAATTACCACAACTATATGTGATATCATAAAAGAACTCTGTTCTTAAGAGGGGGCCGTGGTGGCTCAGTGGTAGAGCGTTCACCTCTGGTGCTTGGGGTCCCTGATTCGATCCCAGCTGCTGCCGTGTGGACTTTGTGGTGGACAAACACCGTGTGCGTGGGTTTCCTCGGGGTTCTCCCGTTTCCTCCTACTTTCTTCATTCTACCATTTCATTCACCACTCATCATCACCGTCTCCTTTAGCCTAACCGGCATAACCGTGGGACGTAAAACTCAAAAATTTCATTTCATTTTCTTTTCTTAAGAAGGAAAGGCTGTGGCGTGGTATGCTGCCTTTGTCACGAAAGTGTCTCACTTTGTTAGTAAGTTATGATCATAGATGCATTGCATGCTGTGATTTTGTGTAGCAAGCTACGATGGGATACTGCTATAAAAATCGTTGGTGTGTGTGAGAGACAAAGAGAGTAGAAAGTCAAGAAAAACACTATTTCTAGTTAGCAGTACTGTTCCGTTTAACTTTGTATTATTTGAACCTGAAAAAGCAGAGTTCACCGTTGATCATAATCTGACACTATCACTGTAATCCAGGGTTTCTCAACCTGGAGTCACCGGAAGGTTTCATGGAGTTCTCGAAGATAAGCGGAAGTGATAAATATAATTAGAATTTAATACTGGAAAATATTTTTATATATTATTTTGAATTTTGTTGTGATAGGCATATTTTTATTTTTATACATACTGTTAAGAACAACAAAAATAGGTCTACTAAACATCTTTCTATAGATGCAGAGTTGTTTAAAAATGAATTTAAATGAAAGAGGTACGATATGAAACTAATGAGAACTCCACATTGAAATACCAGAAAAATACAAATGCAACAAAATCTGCATATTGAAATACAATTAAAATTGAAAACTAATGAGATACCTGAGATAACATGGTGTGATTTCACTAGTGCGGCAATGTCCGGTTCAATCTTCGTGACGCATATTATCAAGTAATTTAAAATACTCAATAACTTTTTTTAACAATTGTATAAGTATTTTAAAACCAAAATTAGAAATCATTTTAATTTTTTAATCATATGACTCAAAATTAAGGGAGTTATGAAGTTTTAAAATTTTCAAACGGCCTCCATTTTGAAACAGTATGACGGATCGGATTCAATATTGATAATATGAATGAACTGACCAAATTTGGTTTTAATCCATTCGCTTTTAGGAAAGTTACTCTATCCACTATTACAAGAAGTGGGTTTATTGTAGAAATAGATGGATTATTATGAGATCTCCACAATAGGTATATTAAAAATCCCACACAAACTTTATTACAAACCAGAAATTATCAGGGGATCACTGACAAGAGGATATGATTAAATGGGAGTCGTGATTGGAATTAGATTGAGAACTCCCACTTTAATCATACACTTCAAGAGTGTATGAAACCATACACCATAAACACTTCAGAACAAGTGGAATACATCTTTAGCACAGTTGTGAACTTTTATCCTTTGAATTGTGGGTATCTAATGAAATTTAAACAAAACAATTGAAAATACTTATATCTATCTAACACGCTACTATGAAAAAAAGGAACAAGTATTTCTTTTTGAGCATCTATAGGACAAGTAATAACTAAAAGTTATGCTCATTGATACGTATCTATGTACAATCGTTTTAGAAAACACTTAAAATGCTCATGAGTTTTATTTCACTTCTCAAAAACATTCTACGGTTGTAATTGTCGAGAGCGTCTTCGAAATTTGTCAACCCAAAGCTCCATATGTAAAATGCTCGAATATTGTTTTTGAATACCAATAGAACAAGATGGGATGTTCTGAACTGAAGCATTGATTCTCTTTGTGGCGTACAGCCTCGCTGCTAAAAGGGACCCTATAAACTCAAAATCAACTCAATTCAACTCAACAAAATATTTTAATAGAGGCGGGATGATCTTCCGAATTCCCTTCAACGAGGGAACTCAATTCAATGTTCTTAGAATTAATAAAAAAAAAAGACCTTTGGCCTTTATTCATTGTCGTGTCCAGTTGGTAACACAACAATCATACATTGTGGCTGCCTTTTGTATACGTTGCTACGAGCTCGTATTAGCTGATAATGAATAGCATGTAAAGTGGTGTTGCGCGAATTCATGTGTGATATAGGGTAGACGTTGATGATGATTTTGAGTACATCGGAGCAACGAAGTGTTGATGACCCTAGCAAAATATTCTAAAAATGAAATAATGGAAAGAAATCAAACCAAGTTAGAAAGATCACTGAACTTGAAAGGAACTGTCACTGCGGAGGTCTAATGGGCACAAAGACTTCAGGACTCAACTAACTATGGAACGACTTGTTTCTATAATCCCAGTCCACTGGGTAACCTCAATACCGGTGGTCAAGTTACGATTTCGAAAATCTATTTACCATCCCAAACTGACAGCACAAAAAAGTTCCTGCAGGCAGCACCAAAGATGAACACCCGATGATTGGAAGAAGTAATATTGACTGGTGAGCAAACTTCACTGTTCTTTCCAACAATAGGTTGGGTTTATTCACCACAGAAACCCAAAGGTGTAACTTGAACTGTCGTCTTCCTATGTTAAACATGGCGTCAGCTATAGGTCTTAAGTTTATGGTATTTCGTACAACCGAATTTACATCTACGATTAATTTGAGAGTAGCAAATCCAGAGCAGATATCCTCTTTGATCATTGATGGTGCAACTGAGTGCAATGGTTAATAAAGAAAGGTCCACTATTCTTTTGGAACAATTCAGGAGTTATGTTCCTCATTCCGCGACGTGTACAAGCTGTAACCAACGGTTTGTTCCAAGATGGGGGACGGATTTTAATGGAATCATATTTTATGCAGGATATTCCTGGAATATACCAACAGATTTAAATTGGTCCATCTCTGTAATTAGACGTTTTCAACAACGTCACAGATAACTTTCTTATAATGAAATCCTGAACACATACGAGAAGTTTGTCCTTTGTTTTACTCAGTGTAGGCATTTAAGATCAATTCTGGTAAATAATATAAATTGTCCTAATCTAAGTAATTTGCCATCAAAGTCCCAGACTTTTCTCTTATATTGATATCTTGAATATGTATGTGAAGTTTGATTCTTTATTCCTAGAACACCCTCTACACATAACAGCGTTCACGTAATCGGTAAGACGTACAGATGCCAAGTGGGCTGCAAGCTTCGATCCCCAGTGGAGGCGGAAATTTTTTCTCATTCTACTGCCGTTCCGTTGAGGTTCTGAGCCTTCTTCTAACCTCTTCAAAACAGGTACCTGCGGCAACCTGGGAATCACCTCTACACTATATCGATTCTACTTCACCTTCATGGGTCCCAAAGTCAAGAAATTGTGATGCTTTTACGTCAGCAATACAACCCTTGGCCAAAGAGTGTCCCGAAAGAGGAAACTTTACTATGAAATAGGGTAATTTCAAAAATTATGTCCTTCCTCACTGATGCCAAATGTAAGATGATACTGTACTGCCGCGAGGAAGTAAGTGTTTCACAGAGTTTAACTCAATATTGAGTATGGGATTATTAGGGGTCTACATAAAAAATGCAATATGTTATGGAATAAGTACAATAAAATTCATGTTATTACATAATAATATACAAATACATGAAATACAAATAACAATAATAATAAGAAAGAGACTCAAGAAACGAATTGACATTTTCGGGAGTAAGTATTTCCCTAAGTAATTCCTGTGCCTTTTACCTCAAATGACAAAACACTTCTAAACATATGTTACAAGGTGGCAACATTGTAATTTGGGGAATATTGTTTTACAGAAATCATCCACTTGTAGGTACTACCGCCACAATTTTAAATGGCCCCCAAACAGTGACCTTAATAACCTTAATAATCATGTGACGCACATTACCATCTCAACACAAATTTCTATGTGGTTTTTCAACTGTCAACTCGCTTCTAATTTTGTGTAATGTATGGTTTCAGAACTTTTCGTACCCTGAGATACAGACAGACCAAAGTAACACAGTTTTTACGTATAAGTAAAAATAAAAAATTAAATAGCTATCATTTCATCATGTTCCCGTATATGTTTATTTCATATTTTCTAGATTTCCTGTGGAAGTTAATGTAAGTTAATGTAGTTCGGATCCCACGCTCTCACATAGCCTTGCTTCTCAAAGGGATGCTAAAAAAAAAAAAAAAAAAAAAAAAAAAAAAACTAACCAAAAAGTTCTGGAACGCTGAGTAGGGTAAGGCGGACGGTCGTAACGTGGCCTATGGGTGTACCACAGGCTACATAATGCAGTAAGTTACATTTTGTTATAGTACTTCCATTATTTAGATAACTACGCTTATATCTGTCTTTAATGTTAACAACAAGTAAGAGAGTTTCTTGGGCTAAAGCATTAGGTTTGGTGCTGATGAAATGTCCTTTTCTTTTTTTTTTGGCATCTTGTGGGAAACTTACCTCAGCAACATAACACAGGGCTACAGTCACGCTTCCAACAAACACGCTAGGGTACTCAAACAGTCAGATGACAATGTGTTGTTGGACAGAATCGTATAAAAGTGCGCCATGAACAACACATAATTGCGAGGATTTTTTTTTTCGGATTGAAACTATGTTCAGCACAGCAGTCCGAAAAATATTAACAGTGCGTTTGGGTCAGGATTAGGATTAGGATTAGAAATAAGATTTCTGGCCTTTCAGCATCTATGGACATGTTAGCCCGTCACTAGAATTAGGATTAGAAATTAGATTTCTGGACTTTCGGCATCTACGGCCATGTTAGCCCGTCACTAGGATTAGGATTAGGATTAGAAATTAGATTTCTGGCCTTTCAGCATCTATGGCCATGTTAGCCCGTCACTAGGATTAGGATTAGGATTAGAAATTAGATTTCTGGACTTTCGCCATCTACGTCCATGTTAGCCCGTCACTAGGATTAGAATTAGGATTAGAAATAAGATTTCTGGTCTTTCAGCATATATGGGTATGTTAGCCCGTCACTAGGATTAGGATTAGAAATTAGATTTCTGGACTTTCGGCATCTACGGCCATGTTAGCCCGTCACTAGGATTAGGATTAGGATTAGAAATTAGATTTCTGGCCTTTCAGCATCTATGGCCATGTTAGCGAGTCACGTATAAGGGATGACATACCTCGGCGATCACACTATCCCAGGGAATGGAAGGAAGGAAGCGATCTGGGACCTATATGTTAGGTACTATCCCGGCATTTGCCTAGTGTGAATGAGGAACACCTAGGAAAACCTCACTCAGAATGACTGATCTGAGAAAGCTTTTACACTTTATCGACTTAATGTCCTCATCGGGAACTGAACAATGGACCGCTCACACCAAAGACGAGAGCGTTAGCGACTACGCTACGCGGGGCCATCTTTGGGTCAAAAATGGCGATTGAACGATCCATTTGCCATTGATTTGTCAATTTTCGTTCCGGTGACACAATATTGCAAAATGGGTCTTGCGGGCAATGCCAAATGTCATGTTCGAATGGGCTCTTAAGGCACATTGGAAAGGTGTTTGAGCCGTTGCAGACATCATATCGTTATCATTCAGAGGCTCCGTGAAATCGGTAAGGCGTAAAAGTTGAACTCACGGGTACCACATGAATTAACACTGGCCAACAAGAATCAGCGTCTGGAGGTGTGCAGCTCTGTGCGTGTTAAGAATAACCGAGAAAGGTTTCTGCATGGATTGTCACTTCAGATGAAAAATGGATATGGTGTGACAATCGTAAACGGTCAGGACATTGGGTGGGTCGTGTTGAAGATCCAGGAAGGTTTCCCAAACTACCTTTCCACCCACAAAAGGTGTTGCTGATTTGGTGGTCTATATTAGGAGTGATCCAATAGGTCTTTCTAAGGCAAGGCAAAACCATGAACGTAGTTCATTCTAATGAAATGCACCGTAAACTTGTCCGCAAACATTTAGCAATGGTCAACACACTTAATGTCCTCATATTGGATAACAATGTGTACATGCACACGTCGAGCAAACCGTGAGCTGCAATATAGATCGTTTCCTCATCCATAGTATGTCTCCCACTGACTCAAGCATCTCACTCACTTCTTGAAAAAGAATGATCTTTCCTGATAATCAGGCAATCAAACATGTCGGCTGAACAGTTTTTGTCTTTTGAATTTGAGTTTGGGTTAAGCTTCCCTTTGAGAAGTTGAGGCTATATGACATGTGGGCTCCCTCCCAATAGTTTAACTGGAATTTGAACCATATGAACTTCCACTGGGAAAGAATTGCGATTAAGAACAATTTCGCACCGCAGAATCTAGACATTTTTCGTCACGGAATCCAATCATTGGATGAGCGCTGGCGAAAATGTGTTGTTACACACGAGCGTTATTGTAGTTTTCATTTCTTTTTTTCCTTTAGAAATGACACCTGGAAAGAAAATTTCATTCGTACCTTCCTGGACCTTCCGTGGTAGCACTCTCTACAAAGTATTAGGTAGGTACGAATGAAATTTTCTTTCCAGGTGTCATTTCTAAAGGAAAAAAAGAAATGAAAACTACAATAACGCTCGTGTGTAACAACACGTTTTCGCCAGCGCTCATCCAATGATTGGATTCCGTGACGAAAGATGTCTAGAATCTACGGATGTTATATGTTACCCTTAGACCAGTGGTTCCCAACCTAATTCCTATGACTACCCCCATTTTATCACATCCTCTTGCCAGTGATTCGCTGATAATTTCTGGTTTGTAATAAAGTTTGTGTGGGGTTTTTAATACACCTATTGCGGAGATCTTACAATATCCATCTATTTCTATAATAGCAGAATCCATTTCTTGTATATGGTGGATATAGTAACGTCCCTAAAAGCGAAAGGATTAAAACCAAATTTGGTCAGTTCATTCATATTACAAATATAGAATCTGATCCGTCATATTGTTTCAAAATGGAGGCCATTCGAAAATTTTCAAAATTTCGCAACTCCCTTAACTTTGGGTCATATAATAAAAAAATAAAGTGATTTCTAATTTTGGTTTTAAAAAATCTTAGACAGTTGTTAGAAAAGTTATTGCATATTTTAAATGACTTGATAATGTGCGTCACGAAGGTTAAACTGGACATGGCCGCTCTAGTGAAATCACACCATGCTCAGGTATCTCGTTAGCTTTCAATTTTGATTGTACAGTATTTCAATATGCAGGTTTTGTTGCATTTGTATTTTTCTGGTATTTCAATATGCAGTTCTCATTACTTTCATATCGTACCTCTTTCATTTAAATTGATTTTTAAACAACTCTGCACCTGTTGAAAATGTTTAGTAAACCTATTTCTGTTGTTCTTAATTAACAGTATGTATAAAAATAAAAATATACCTATCAGAACAAAATTCAAAATAATATTTAAAAATTTTTCCGGTATTAGATTCAAATTATATTTTTCTTCTCCGCTATCTTCGCGACCCCCAATTCCTCTCGCAATCCTCTGAGGGGTCATAATCCCCAGGCTGCGAAACCCTGCCTTAGACGATGTTATTTCTATTCAGGGTAGAAATGGGAACTACCGAGAAGTACAAGAAGTTAAGAAAATATATGTAGAAATGATCATATAATATAGGTAACTCTCTCTCTTACTATCGAATGAGCTCAAACTAAGAGCCAATATCGCATTTTTGTCATTACGGTCAGGACTGGTGAAGTATCTCCTTGGATAAAGCTAACATTTGAGCGCGTCAGATGAACAGTGATGTGTGCAAACAAAATTTCTTATTACCTACTTTTCGCACGTGTATTAATAATTCCATTTATCTGAATGCAACATTCCAGAGTTTATTTAAAACATTTGTTCATATTGAACTAGAATGCAATCTGCGATAATAATAAATTACATCATGACATAATGTAGAAACATCAGTATAAAAGAAGAACAACTCTTTCTGAGTGCATCAGAACATCCACAAGTTTTCCATAGGACATACTCTTCTGTTATCTATTTATTTAAGTTAAACACTATGGCTAACAAATACTTCGTGTTTTTCTGCATTCTAGGCCTTCTTAGTACTCAGGTATGAAATATTAGTCAAGCTTTTAATTTAATTTTGTTTTACTTAATTATTGGCATTTGCTGGACTTTGAGCCCCTCTCTTGGGTTCGATACCCGGTGGGAGCATATAGTTTGAATCTCAGGTTAAGCTGAAGATCCAAGGCTTCAGGTTGAACCAAATAATATAGCCTAAATGTCAGGAAAGAAAGGGACGCTAAACTCCAAAGCAGCCAACACTTGGACTTCCGTAATAATTTAGCAAATCTATTATCTCAAAACTCAGATTGGACCCCACTGGTCTGAAGATTGTGCACCGTGACCTTGCTCATATTTATGATGGGAAACCATTACGAAATTTGATATCGGAATGAAATTTGAACGCATTACGGTGCTTCGGATTGCATCTTAAACTATAGGTTCACGTTTCATATAGCCGCAGTGCTGCAGAACCCTAACTCAAACCAGCCAACCAATCAAATTGCAGACGTGTGGCTATATTATATCGTAGATTGAAGGATTTCCTGTTTTCGTGCATAAAAAATTGATTCCTATATGACCGACCACTTCCAGGAAGGTTAAATGCTTAGTAAAAGTTAAAGCAGTTTTTTCTTTTCTTTGATTACCTATAATTTTCTATAGGAAGGTGTACGTCTACCATTTTCGGGTGCAAGAAAAACTATTTTAACCAACTCTTGCCTTTAACTATCGTTTAGAACAACTTGGAGGGGGAATAAAGGAACCACAACTTCAGAGAAATCTTTCTAGTGTTAACGAGTTTCCAGAATAAGAAGACAGAGTTCTCTGTTATTTATATGGTTAGTATATATATCTCCATCACCTGAAGTCCAGATTTGATTCCTGGCGGGAACTTATGTGGTTCGGATCGCATCATCACATTCACGTTTCATGCATCCTCCAGGCTGTAAAGTAACATTAAAAGGTAGTTACCAAATATACAAGTTATTACTAAGTATTTGCTTGCAGCACAATAGAATATATTTTTAACCAGCAACTTCTGCTGATTTTGCAACTACAGATGTTGATCAAAGTCTTATTCTTCAAATGACATTTGTGCTTACTTTTAAAATCTAAATATATGTCAAGGTTAGCAATTATTGCTCACATTAAACTCATTTACCTTATTGCTAAAGTAAACCTGTTCTTATAGTCAAAAATTGATTATGTAAGAATCCATTTTCACTTGTGCGTTTTGAATGAGTATGTGTTTCGACCATTGTCCATTATATCATATCAAGGAATACACAGAAATGTTCCGTATCAGAAAAGACATGTGTCATGGTCGATAAGTCGTCTAACCACAAAGCAGGTAGATCGGTTTCGATTCCAAGAGGAAATGGAACGTGTCTTTTTGGTCTACGTGTACCTTCGTTCAAATACTCAAGCCTCCCTCGAATGCTATCTGGAAATAGTAGCGTACGTTGAATTTCATTTAAGGGGGTCCAAGTACTCACTATCATATTCTTTCTGAACAAGTCAGATTTTTGTATTTATACTTTAATGTAGTATTTTAAAAATTAATTCGTCCACTTTCCCTGTCATAATGCCTTGCTTGATGATTTACTGGCAGTCGTTTCTAACCCTGACATTCATTTCAGTGGCGGACCTAGCCTGGAGCCTAATGGACCTAGGCCCTTTCCCAGTTTTCTGAGTGACAAAAATAACTGATGTTGATTTTTTGAAAGTTTATGGTAAAATTATGATATACCTATCATTATCTGGGTTCTGGATGCTCCCGAGTTTTTACTTTATAGATCCGCCACTAATTCATATTTCTCTTTACTTTCTTTTTTTCTTAATTACTTCTCTCTTTAGTGTCACGTTTGTTTCTCAAGCAAATTATTAGGAATTACACACAATTGTATAGTGCCGCCAAAATGTCTTGAGCATTGGCAAAAATGCAAACTTAAAAGCTCACTCCCTCGACACACCCACGCATTGAGCCAATAAGGATTTAACTGTTGCCAACCGAGAGAGAGCCTTCTGCCGATAGCAGCGCTTGGATTGATTGATTGATTTTTTAATTTAGCGTCCCTTTCAGCAGCGAGGCTATATGAGACGTGGACCTACTGATTAACGTGGAATCCGAACCACATGAGCTCCCGCCGGGAATCGAACCCGGGTCTCCCACGCCAAAGGCGCGTACGCTAACCGCTTAGCCACGAGGGAGCTCTAGCAGCGCTTGGAACAGAAGACTAGGTGTTAAGACAATGTGGTGTATCTATAGTCTGGTACCTGAAACCTAAAACAGACCTCTGTCATTGTTTTTTTCTCTTTTAATATTATTATTGTTTTATTTTTATTTAATTAATTACATACATACACACACACACACACACACACATATATATATATCACACAGACAAAAGATATTTTTTAAAAAATGTTTTGCATTCATAGTTGGGAATAGTGTGGGTTAAGTGTTCAGGAGTTTATTTTGCCTGTTGGTAAATCGTATCTACGTCAATTATTCTTTTCTTGATACTGTAAAGTTATTACCATTCAAAATTCTCTCTTTTAGTCTATGTATATTCGTTGGGTTTCCATCCTATATATTAAATGTTCATTTTCCCAAAAACCTTGCTCAAGAATGGTTAGACCGTGATCCTCTTTGCGTACGTCATTGTCTGTAGAGATCTGTAGGGTAAAGACGATCGCAGAGCATGGTGCTGGCCATATCACCTCCTCTGAATGTTGAGATCATGGAAGAATGAACACTTACCTTCACATCATCCGTAAGTCAAACTCACCAATTCCGAAGAGGAGGTAATTTTTCTTTACCTTTTCTTCCTATTGAAATCAATATTTTGGGTACAAATAATTTTTATAATGTTTAGAAAAGTTAATCCAGCAAAATTTCACTTTGTCAAAATGTATCTTTTTGCGCTTTTCGATCCAATAACTTTTTAAAATGTACGAATGGTGTATATGTAGGTACCGGCAGAATGCACCTCTGTCAAAATATACTTCATAATGTTCATCGCACAGTGCTCTACAACCACAAACAAAAATTGGGCACATAGACTCCTTACTAGTGGTATACACAGAACTTACCATTGGTACAGAATGGGGAATGAGTTCAAGAACCCGAATTTGTATTGTTTCAGCACACATACGATTTTCGTATACATAGTGTAATTTGGTAAGATGTTTATTTTTCCCTAAATACTTATTGAACGGAAGGAGATTTAAACTCGGAAATCCACCATGCGACTGACACTTACATATTTCTTTAGTATAACTTTTGAAACAAGAGTCCAATTGGAATTCAGTTTTAAGTTAAGTACAAAGAAGAACGTTCCTTTCTAACATCAAACAAAAATGATTTGAAATTGATCAATTCATTCCTTAGCAACACAGACAGTAGGCCTACAAGTGGGAAATAATAGGCTAGCTAACTGATAACGCTGGCTCTACGTTGTAATTAGCCGAATTTGACGAGCATTTCCCAACCAATTCATTTGCTCAACGTTGGCCCCACGGAGGGAAACGGTAGACTAGCCAATTGCAAACATTGGCCCTACGTTGTGATTAGCCGATTTGCCGAGCATTTGCCATTCAATTCAAATACCAACGTTGTACCTACGAAAGAAGTAAAAATTTCGACATTTGCGAGATCGAGGCCGGAACTGTTGGATGAAGGATGGCAAATTCTTGTAGGGGTGACCTATCGTGCATGACATTGGACCAACGTATTTCTGAACTTTCTTATTGCGATTAACTATATCGACAATTGCCTACATACGGCCAACCAAGTGTTCTGCAAAGTTTCGGAAGTTACTGATAAACACACACATAGAAAATCCATACCGTTTTTTCCTAGTGACTGTAAGAGTTAAGTCAACTATAATACCTTAAAATGTACAAATACATTTTATAATATACAATATATAATCTAATATAATGAATTTTATACTACTTTTTTTTTCAGTTTTAAGAAGTTTTGATTACTAAAATAATTTATATATTTACTCTGTCTATTCGTGAATGTGTTCCTCCGCGAAACAAAAACTCAAGAACTATTTTGGCCAGGTGATAACCAATTTTGGACAAGGTGTAGAAAGTCAAAAATTAGGAGTCAAGTTCGTTGGTGGAGGTAATATTCAAACCTCAAGTGGTACAAATCAACCATTTTTACTTTCAACGTTGCTCTCTATCTACCACTTCTGGTAGAAATACAGCCACTTCAATATTAACTTAGAAAATATTACGACCAAACTTCTTCTGGTGAGCTTATTTGTTAGTGCAATTCTAACGATAAGGTTGGCAACACTGTTTAATATTACAGTATTTTAGTATTATTTATATATTTAAAATTTATATATATATATACTTTACACACAGCTAATTATATATAAGGTCACTTTTTAGATTTGATACCATTTCAATATGTTATCTGACAGGAAAAACTATCAAAAGTTTACCGACATTATCTAATGCTAGCAGGAAATGATACTAACATTAGTTATAAGTCTTGCAATATTCCCCACGACCCAAACAGCAGCCGTGTGTATACGTCGTGATCGACTGTAAGTACAAGGTGAAACTGTCTCAGGTAGTGTGGCACGTGGACTATTGAACGCGGAAGAGGCATTACGTCAGTATCTTCAGATAGGTTTTAGTGGCAGTGACGATGAGTGCTCGACTATACGTGCTACTGTATGAGCTCAAACTCGAGCATGTCGGTGCAGCAGCAACTCAAACATCTGTCATAAGAAAAGAGAAGATGCAGTGAACCACAGCACAGCAATTCTTGGTTTCCGAAATTTCATGGAGGTTGTGAAAGTGTCGAAGATCAGTCAAGGTGCGGCCACTCCAGGGTAACAGATTTTGAGATCATACGATACGTCATTGAGGTAAATCCGTCGAGCAGCACACGACGATCGTCAAACGAACTCGACATGTTACAATCCACTGTAGTGAGTTACGTTCACGAGCTCAGGAAAACCTTCAAAAACTGCCTCATTGTGCCACATGAATTGACACTAGCTCAGGCCCGAGGAGAGTGAATGTTTGCTGACCACTGCTGCAAAATTATGTTTTCTTTAAACGGATTGTCACATGTGACGGGAAGTTCGTGCTTTCTTTTTCCGAGATCCGTTTTCATAAAAATAGTTGTTGAGCAAGGGCCAACTTCCAGAATCGCTCGTCAAACATGGCAAGTGGAACTACAAAGGGACAGAAGTTACTTCGAGTTCGTTCCTAAGAGTGGTACCATCAATGTCGACCCTTTTTTGGAATAGTTAGAGCTAAAAGTACAGTAAAAATGTCCCGCATTAGTTAAACGAATATATGTCCTTCTACCAGAGGATAACGTAAACTACATTCGGCTTGAGGAACACAACATAAAATTAAGTTATTTGACGACATTGAACTGATACAACACCCGGCATATAGTCATGACCTTGTCCCTTCTAATTACTACCTTTTTCGATTCATGGCTCATTCCTTGAAATCACTATCTTCATCGACGAGCGAGAACGTAGAAACAGCAGTGACTGATATCGTTGGTTCTAACAGTAAGAAGAAGATGTGAAATCAAGGGCTGGTAGGAAGGTGCCTGCAGAGAGTCTAACACGGGTGGCTTTACTTTCAATGATAAATTGCTTTCATTCTACTGTGATAAATATAATTACCAGAATATTGCAAGTTGTGCACCAGAATATTGCAAGATTTATGACGTCACCTTGTAGAATATATACCCGTATATTTCCTGTTTTTCACTTATTTGGAATTTACCAGAAAATAAAGAACTGACTCTTAATTAACAATATTACTTGATGCTAGTATAATTTATTGAATGTATATCTGTAAGTAATAAATTTCTTTGTTTCATGTACCAAAGTTTCGACCCAACCATGCACTTCCTCTTGCTGGACTTGGATTAGGAGGTTTAGGAGGTTTAGGAGGCTTAGGAGGCTTAGGAGGACTCGGTTTATTGGGCGGTTTAGGAGGATTAGGTGGAGTAAGTATTATAAACTTTTTAAAGCAATGATAGTAAGTTACTAGAGTAGTAGTAAAGTTACTATATTCATGAAGAAAAGATTCGTGTTGAACCTCAAGTATGTATTGTTCACTTAACCTCCTCAAAATTACCTAAGAAGTTTGAAAGCTGGTCATCTGTGGTTTTGCAGTTAAGTAATAATATTAGATAAAATATTTGGAAGATTTTAGAAGAGGTGTTCAACGGAAACCACATTCTGCTGAGCAGTGTCATGTCAAGTAATACGATAAAATGAATAAATAAATAAATAAATGGATAGCCAATTTTGCAAACAAGGTTTAAGTTGTGATAACTCAACTCCAGTTAATATCGTTGAAGAAACGAGAAAGAAAGAAAAAGGAAAAGAAAAGAAAGAAAAAACCTGGGTTGGTATCTCCTTAAAGTAGCTGTTTTATTTCCTTATTCATAAATGTTCATTGTCCAAATATGAAGTTAACATTTCTACTTTGTGGATTAATCAAAGTTTCAAGCAAGACTTTTTTTTTTTTTTAACAACGAACAATGAATTTGGACAAGAAACATACGCAGAAATTTATTTCGAAGGGTTAAAAACTCAATATGAAGGTATTTTATACTAAAATTCCTAAAATTGCCCATAAAATTAGGCTAAATTTACACAAAAGTCAACATTTTGGGGGGTCCGGACCACCCAGGACCCATCCCCTATGTACGTGTCCGGAAAGACCTCCAGCAATAGAATGCCGTGCGGAAAAGATGATAACATCTACATCAAAAACTGGTTCGGTGTGGAAAATGCCGATACTCCCGCAGGGATTCAGGGAAACTGAATAGACCAATACTAATGAATTGTGAATAGCAATAACTGTCAAAAGAGTAAATATTAAAATGTACAATCCTTCTTTTTCTTTTCTTTCTTCATTTTTCTTTTTGTTGTGAATTCATAATCATTAATTAATTTTGTTCAAGATTATAGTTTTGTAATTCATCGACATTGTGTATGATGTTTATTTTTTACTTGCTATTCGCTATTTACTATTAGAGACACAGTACCACAATGAGTTCGGCGTTTGTGTACCAACCCGTCCTGCCGTCCTCTATGGAATCGGTTCGCGATGGCGATGGGATTTATTCCCTCGCTCTCAGTGGTGACGCTAAATGAGGCAAGGGGACAGCATCCCCCTGGTGACATCGTCTTGACCCTGACTGTCCCCCAGACATATTGTATTATAAGCTTGATCAAGTAATAAACAACTGTTAGTTTTTGGAATACAAAAAAAATTCATCCAAATGCGCTCTATATTCATCCAAATGCGATTGAGGAGTTTTGCACGTTCTATCAAGGGTTGATAGGTGGGACTGGAGACCGCGTCACCCGAATGGAGGATGTATGTTTAGTTAAATATTACTTATAGATTTTCTGTGAGTTTTATAGTACTGTTTTCTAATTTTGTAACAATCGTCGTGTAGAATATTATATATACAGCACATAATATGTAGAGTAGGGTTCTCAAAGAGCTTCCACAAGATACATATTTAAGATACAATATAAATATATTTATTATCCATAACAGCCAAAAGATAAATAAATAGATCCGTAACTCCTCGCTGCGACTTAACACATTTATTACCGTGATTTGCTTTAATCATATCCCAATTTAAGTTCTCGTGTTCAGTGTATTATTAATTATTGTAGTTTTATACAAATTTACTACATTGTAAGATTTTTGTACAATTACAAGAAATCGCTAGCTAGGAACTGTATGTAATGTTTTCTTTTCATCTATTCTAGATTAACCCGACAGTATTGGTGTTACTGCAAGGTCTACTGAGTGCTAATCCCCATCTTTTACCCCTCTTACCCTTACTATTACCTGTTCTCTTACCCGTCATACAGCAGTCTCTCATAGCAGGACCAACTCCTTGTGCTCTTCAAATCGTTCTCCTGTTGAGAATCCTGGCTCCAATTCTCAAACTTCTTCCACTTTCTGGTGCTCTTCCAGCAGCACTTCCAGCTGGTCTTCCAGGAATTCTTCCACCAGCAGCACTTCAGCTTGGAGTACAATCACAGGCTCAGGCAACATCCGTTGCAAATCCTACACAGACTGTTGTTAATTACAACGATCGAAAACGATAGTAAGGATTATGTAACCTCCAGACCGGTCAATATTATTAATGAAAAATTATGCTGACCTATTAAATATAAATGTCAATCAAAAATCAAATCTTTTTTAAAAAACAAACACTCGATAAATATCACTATACGGATATTCCACTGGATACTTTTCTTTAAAAAGAACGTAAACAATTAAATTGCATTTAAACAAATACTTGACAACAATATTTTTTAAATGATAGTAGCAAATTACCTTTTGATGTTTAACATGTGCATATCTCATAACCACTACAGTCTCGAAATGAACAATGCGTTAAATAAAAACAAAGCTGTTATCTGTAAAATGTAATTGTTGCCTTCATTCCGGCTTGAAACAAACAGGATTGTATTTTTTTTTTTTTTTACGAATTCGGTCTTTTTTTTCTTTTGTACTAATCAAGTGTAGTAGCATGCATTTTTTATGTTTGTAATTTTATGTTATTGGTCTTTTGTATACTTTTCAAAAATTAAATTAACTTTTTTTCATTAATGTCTTGTTTATTATTAATGTATCTCATGCTAAACCTTTATTAATATATAATTAGACTATTATTAGTAGTAGTATGTAGTAGTAGTAGTAGTAGTTGCTGTAGTAGTAATTAGTCGTAGTACTTTAATAATTTCCATGTGAATAGCAATACTCATCATTAAGCTCCAATGGGAGAGTCGGATAAGTTAGTGACTTCCGATAGCAATACAGAGTGCTAGGTTGCAAACGTTGTTTCTTCGCCTCCATACAGTATAGCTGCAAGGCATTGGCGATGCTAGAGTGGAGACAAGGCTACGGTCTCCCTCCCCCAGTGGTGGCAGTGGCTGTCCCCCGACTGTTCTTCCGGGTAGTAATATAGGACAAGTAGTATTAAACTAGTGTTTTCGGTATTTATAAATAGCTGCTCCCCAAAATATCCTTCTACTTACCCTCCTCTCAAAAAATTAAGGCTGGCGTCGTCACTGCTGGTAGATTTAAAAAAAATAAATGAAATTTTTGAGTTTTACGTCCCACGATTATATGCCGGTTAGGCTAAAAGAAACGGGGATGATAAGAGATGAATGAAATGAAGAAAGTGGGAGGAAACAGAGAATACGAGAGTGGTCCAACGCACACAGTGTTCGTATACCACAAAGTTCACTTGGCGGGAGCAGGGTTTGAACCCGAGACCCCTAGCACCAGAGATGAACGCTCTACTACTGTGCCAACGCGGCCCCTGCTGCTAGGTTAGGAAAGCATAAATAGCTATGTGGTACACATTCATTTTCATTTACTAGATTTGCTTTCTTTCTTAGCTTCGATCTACTTATACGTAAAATCCTCTCTTTCTCATTATAATGTTTATAAATCTGTGCAAAATATAACAACTGAAGTTTCACATGTAACAGATTTCCTCTGAACCTACAAGAAATAGTTAAACTGAGAAACATCCGTTATCCGAACAGCGGTATAATGTATAAATATATATATAATCCATAAGTTTTCTACGGACATCTGTACGGAGCATACGTTATCCATATGCTACGTACGTATTATCTTTTCCCGCTAAGATATTACATCATGAGGCTGCAGGATGTCTGACATCTAATAATCTTTCTTATATTACGTATAAACATATTACATACGTCAGCTATATGTTACATAGTCCATCTGTATGTGAGATCCTGACCGACTATATATATATATATATATATATATATATATATATATATATGTGTGTGTGTGTGTGTGTGTGTGTGTGTTTCTTTGTTTCATACGGAAAGTATTATAAAACTTACGTTTTCAGAAAGTACAGGATTTACGCATGTAACCTACGTTTTTACTTACTCCACATACAGTACATTTCTTTCTCTGTGTAATGCCGGAAGTTGGTTAGTTGATTTAGTGTCCCGTTCAGCACCGAACCTCATATGAGGCGTAGACCTGCAGGATCCGAATCACATAAGCTCGCACCGGGAATCGAACCTGGGTTTCGCGCGCCGAATGAGTATACGCTATCTATATAGAAACCAGGGAGTTCTTGGTGGACAGCATTACGGTATTCTTGACCTATCAATTAAAGGATTTTTTACATGCAAAATGTTGTATATTTCGGTATGTGTCTATTGTTAAGAGAAATATCCAATCTCAGGTTATTTTCTCTTACAATTGTGAGGCCTGATGTGAAACGAGAGTACATAGACTAAGAATAAATAGAAACTTACCTTCTTTTTTTTAAGGAGTGTGGTTTACCTTTCGTGTGTCAGTCCGTACGGGAGACAAAAATAAAGTATATCATCTTTCTTGTTTAGCCAGGAAGTAGAAGGTGAAAAATTTTATTTTCATTTGGAAGAAATAGTTACCAGCGTTTTGGATTTCTGTCATTCGTAAATTCTCAAATTATTCTGACTATTAAGTCAGCATATTTAGTGCCGTGAACAGCTTTTGGCAATGGTATCAGAGCATTAATTCCGATGGAATACTACTACTACTACTACTACTACTACTACTACTACTACTACTAATAATAATAATAATAATAATAATAATAATAATAATAATAAATAAACAATAAAAAGAAGAGTACTAAATATAAAACACAACGTAGATAAAAGTCAGTTAAGCAGAAATATTTTTTTTCCAACGCTGTAAAAATTATCAAGTTCTCCATCTATCTGAAACAACAAGCTAAGAAGAGCAGTCTTAAAATTACATTTTGGCTTCATGTTTCTAAGCGTCATTGATTAAAAACTATCAGTCAGATCGCATAAAATTTATACTTGCTTAATGCAGTACGTCTAAAATGAGCTTAAAGAATCTGTCAATCTTTTCAAAAATTTCACATTTCCAATTCAGAGGCACTAAAATCATGCTATTTCTTATGCTATGATTGGGTACTTTAAAACCTATGTTTTGTAAACAATATTCACTGAAATAAACATTAAGTATTTTTTTGCATGCGTACTCTGTCGAAATTTTTTCTTCTATTCATAAGACTTTTCAAACACAAATAATCATTGTAATATTCATAAGGGCTATGTGAATAGTTGCTCATTTTCATCTTAAAACATAGCAGTCGAATGAAACATTTTTGTATAGATTCTACTTTGTTTGTCAAAGTTTTAGAAATGCTGTTCCAAATTACCGAGCCAAATTCTAGTTTTGGTCTTACAGGTAATTTATATAGAAATGCATATGTTTTATCTCTTCGAAATACAAGCCACTGTTTAAAAATGAAACCTATTATCCTTCTGGTACCTTGTACAATACAATTTATGTTGTAAGAAAACTTTAACTGACCGTCAAATATGATACCTAGGTCTTTAATAATGCTTACTTTCTCTATTTGTACACCGTTGACCTCATATTTACTGACATAATATTGAGTTTTATTGGTGTATGTCATAAATTTTGTTTTCTTGTCATTAATTTTTAGAAAATTGTTTCTACACCACGTGTTTATTGCATTTAAGTCTTGTGGCAGTAAATATTTATCAAACTCAATGTTGACTAACCTGAACAACTTTTCATATCGTCAGCATATAGCAGAATTTTAGAGTATTTGATTTTTTCTCCTAGATCATTTGAAAATAAAGAAAATAAGAGGGGGCCTAAGGTGGACCCTTGCGGTATTCCATTTTTTACTTAGCCTACACTAGATTGTACAGGTGCAATTTTAACCTTGTATGTTCTGTTTGACAGATAGCTTTCAAACTAGTGAATGTACATAGGTGACAAACCAATATTTAATAACTTGCTAATGAGATACTTATGGCTGACAGAATCAAAAGCTTTCGAAATATCGATATATATTACATCGACTTGCAATTTATTTTTCAGCGCGTATAATAATAATAATAATAATAATAATAATAATAATAATAATAATAATAATAATAATCTTCCTGACGCGTTCTCTTTTGTTTTGTTTGTTGAATAACATTTAAGCTTAATGGAGAACTTTTGCAACATATAATTTCAAACTTGGAAAACGTTAAACCGAGAACTATTAAGAGGCCTCATCCCGGCGAAATTAAAATACCGCTAATTTTACGGTAATTATGTGATATCTTCAAATAGATAAAAGATAATCGAAATGTGGAACAAGAGTGCCGTAAATAACATCATTTTACATGAGATACCGTTATCACGACTTACTTATCTGCTTTCGATTTCGAGTCATTTTGAAAATCGGCATTTATTTTCGCGTTTCTAAACGGCTGAAAACGGAAAGTCACTAGGTGACTTGCGATAGCGGTACCTCACGCAAAATAATATTGTCTAGGGCGCTCTTGTTCCAGATTTCAATTATCTTTTATCTATTTGAAGATATCACATAATTACTGTAAAATTAGCAGTATTTTAATTTCGCCGGGATGAAGCCTCTTAACTGCAGTTCCGGACACACTTTATTCCAAAGTTGCCTTTTCAATCCAATGATAAATTCACCATATGTTTTATCTTGATTTAATCCTCGTTAAAAATACTTAGATTTCGGTAATGGTCGGATTCTTTCGTTAAGACAATGTTCAACGAACTTAAAAGGTTTGTTACTGAATTCTCTTTGTCTGTGTGTGTCTGTTGTTTGCATTTTTTTTTTCAATTTTGAGCCTTCCATTCGATAGAGCATTAAAAACTATCTCAAAAAATGTGATGGAATTATTTTCTCACTCTTACCGTTCCGGAGATATTGATCAAAAAAATTTCCGATTTCGGGAGATTTAAGGAGCCATATCTCTGGAACCGTAAGTCATAAAGAGTTTTCAATTTGGCAAAGTTTTCAATTTTGAGCCCTCCATTTTAAGGATGTATCTTAGTAGAACACTTTAACAGGATTCTTAAACAAAACATGTGGGAAAAAGTTAATACTCAAGGAAATCATAAATGGAGAGGTATATTACAAGAATTATTTAATGAGTATAATACTAAAGTACATAGAATAATTAAATTGATTCTTTTTAAGTCCGTTCTGGCAATGCTCTTGAAGCATACTCAACTGGTTTTATATAGTATTTTGTCTGTGTTTTCTGTATCAAAAGAGGAAATGAACCTCTCCTTCTGTACTCCTGTAATAACATAGTGTAGTTCTGAAATCGATCAATGATTTTTATGGTAGTCTTCTAGTTGTGTTCCTCAATCTTTTTCTGCTCGCAGCACAGGTTAAATTATCCATGACTCAACACGACACACCAAAACATCATTCCCTTAAACAATATATAACAATACTCTTAATATAAATGCGTATTGTAATCTACCGATCATTATTTTTCTATTTTTAATAATATTACTAAACAGGAATCGAATCTTGTATTTTGAACTTTAGAATCTGAAATAAAACACGAACACGTTCTAAAATTTATGGTGCAATGCATTTACGCTCCTAAAATTACTGTAGTGTAGAAAAAATAAAAACAAAAGAAGAAAATTACATTTTTATGTTACTACTGAAGTAAATAAATATTCTCATACTTTGAATGCGGTACTTACGTCTGCTTAATTACAAACAGGCGGCGAAGAGGAAACGTGGACATGGAGGAAAAGTTGACAATATAACTCTTAATTTCTTCAACGACGGATTTGATGGTTTAATTTCAGTCAATGTCAATAAGTACAGTTGACATACATAAGTAATAGAAAATGAACTAATTCAGTAACTGATCGTGTCAGCAGAGAGAGGAATTTTTGAAATCTCACTACACTTCTAAACCTAGGATTATTCTCACTACCTCTTTACAAGCAAACAGCAGGTTTCAGCTAGTGGTGTGTAGTTCCCTTGCCCTTAATAGAAGTTTGATTATCTTACAACTAACTTCCGATATATTTTCCGAAACATGTGCTATAACACGTACCTAGATATAAAATAGTCTTTGTTTTATTTTTTATTTTCTTTCTTTCTTTGCCTTTTTCTTTTTCTATTTTTTAAATTTAGTTCTAAGAAGAAACGAAAATACTATCCAAAGAATAAAATATGGGACAGAATTAAATACTGTGACGAAATATATATATATATATATATATATATATATATATATATATATATATATATATATATATATATATATATATATATATATATACATATATATACATCAGCTACGAGACATTGTTCTAGTTTGAAGAATCTACCAATATAATTATGAGTCTATTATTGTCTATAAGACAGGAGAACAAGTAATTCAGAACCGCTAAAATTTCTGTTCGCGACAGAAGAAGTTCGCAACAAATTGGCCAGAAGTACGACTTTAATCAGTAGCGTAGGTCTCGCAGTGGGGATTGTGACAGCTAATACTTGTCACTTTTAGCCTCCTCTCCCCTACATAATCGAATTAATAAAAGAAATATTAATTAATTATATATAATTACACTGCTACGACTTTTAAACTGTTTATATCATTCTTTCTACAAGAGCTCCTCCATGGTTAAGCGGTTAGCATATGTTCCTTTGGCATGGGAGGTCCGGGTTCGGATTCCCGGCGGGAGCTCATGTGGTTCGAATTCCACGTTAATCAGTAGGTCCACGTCTCATATAGCCTCGCTGCTGAACAGGACGTTAAACTCAAATTCAACTCAACTCATTATTTCTACAATGAATGGTGTGTTTGTACTATCAAACTAAAAAGAACAGCATGTTTGCTACAAACTGGTGCGAATTTGACTCGAATGGAACGATATATGCATTGTGTTCTAAAATGCACTTCCACCAAGGTAAATTTATTAGGCACAGCGAAGTGATTATTTAGAAAAGAGCATTAACATGCCTACAGGTTTCATAAGAAGATTAATGATTTGCACCAATAAATTAGACTCATTTTTTTTATTTTCTTATTAAATGAGAAATGTAATTGTCTTCATTGGAGACGCTGAAAGTGAAACAAAGAGACATGTATTTCCTTTTCTTAAATTCAGCAACTTAAAACAGACGTTTGCAATATAATCTATCCGTGTTGTTTCGAGGTATTCTTATTACAAATGTAGGTATATGAAGTACTGTAACTATGGAACATAGATTCATCAACCACAAATTAGCTTATGGTTCTTCAAACATAAATTAACTTATTCTTTGCCTGGAAAGGATATTAATTCATGCACATTTTACTCTACAGTATGTATGATACCACATGTGTGCTTTATTTCTAATACACACAATTAATTTGTAAAATATTATGTTTATAAAACTTTACCTTTGGTATTGCATTGTATTAAGCAAAAATTTGATATTCGAAGCTCTTTGTGACAGACCCATCTAGGTTGCGGTATTGACTCATTGTCCAAGCAATCATCTGAAAATATTAATCAGTACTACCTCTCTTCCTTTATGTACTGTACTTTCGTTTAAAGCAAGTAACACGTTATAACCACGTCCAACTTGGTTTGTCACAGTAACGTAAAAACTGATATTCGAATTTTGACACTTTCACTGATCCTCCGATCTCCACCCAAATAATTTAGTAAAATGACTGAATATCTGAAAGTAGAAAATATTTAAGTCTTTAGTACTGACGCAAATCCTGGGGGGATAAGGGGGACATGTCCCCTCCAATCTTGGAACTGGAGTGGACTGTCCCCCCCAATAAACCGACTTGAAATGTGTTTTCTCTGGAGAAGTTCTGTCTGATTGCCAAAAAGAAAACTGAGATGAAATTGATGTCCTACCAAATCTGGCCGCTTCCCAATGTTGAAAACAACTCTGCTCCTCTGATCCTCCACAGTATTGTTTTTCAACTTCATTTTGATGATTTCTTAAAAAAAAAAAAAGAAAAAAGAAAAAAAAGAAAAGAAAAGATTATGGGAACGGTCTTATCCGGCCCCCCGATGTTGAAGATGTATTTGTGCCACTGTCTTTAGACTTGTCGAACAAAACGTCATTTAATTTAATTTTATCTTTGTATTTCATGTCGAGATTAATATTTTTGTATCCTGAACATTATACTAACCCGCCAATCTTAATAGCACTGCGGGTAGTCTAATATGTAAGGATGGCAAGCATAATTAGAGTACTCTAATAGGAATGCATGGGATACAGATTCTTGATTGTTTGTATCTTGGGATCTCTTCCATCAAAGAACTCGAATCCTAATTTTTGGCTCTCTACAAAATTGATGGTGATCCGAAGATTTTGTAACTCCCAGATGGACACATGGGCTGATTTAAAAAGTTTATTTATTTATTTATTTAATTTTATTGAACAAATTTTCAGATACAGTATCAGTTTGCTATTTTACACAGTAAAATGTTAATAAGCAGGGAAAAAAGAGATAAAAATACCAACAAAAAGCACCAATAATGTCAACAAAGAGTGCGAAAGTAACATTATTTGGCCAGTATGCGTTTAATTGATCTGTCAAACACCGAGTAGGGCTAACTCGAAAAAATGTCCACATCAGTTGCTAGATTATTATAAAAAGTTTGGTATTCTATGAAAAAAAAAAAAGACCTCTGTATAATTGCCAACCTAGAGCAGGCAAGATGGAACAGATATGTATTCCGCGTTTTGCGGGAAGGCACACGTAAGGATAGTTCCTGATGTAGAATTTCAGATCTTAAGTTCCCATTAATTATCTATGAAGAAATTTCAGATCAGAGTTATTTCTGCGTACTTCCGGAGTCTGGAAATTAAGATGTAGCAATAGTTCCTTCTTAGGTAAAATTCGAAATGCGGGAACACGAAAGTGTATTATTGCTATAAAGAAATTAAGAACAGAATCAAGTCTCGAGAGATATGTAGGGAGAGCAGTATTCTATCTTGGGCGCTATTAGTGCTTTATAGAATGTTGCTAATGATGCTAAAGTGTATATTCAGTAAATCGGTAAGGAAGCCCCAACATACTCATAGATTTCTCCATATTGAGGAGATGTGGTCAGAGATTCTTTAAGTTTTTCGGTAATAAGCCAAACCTCTTTTAAAATCAGAATGTGAAAATCGACGTACCAGCACCTTCATTTCCAGAAAAAAGGACCATTATTGGAAATTTGGAATTTCACTCTTTTGGAATGTTATATTTATCTTTCAAATGAAAATTTATCTTTACTGTATGTATTTATTTATTGCTGAAGTAGACTATCTTTTAATTACATGTTTACAGTATAAGAAACTTACTTTTAAGATTTGCATACCATTGTATATTTCAATGACCACTTATGAATCTCCTGCTTGTATCTCAATAATCATAAAGACATTGTTCGTACGTTATTCTTTTCAGAACGTCGCAAGCTTTCGAATGGCGAGTGGCAGGATCCAGAAATTCGGAAACATTCGGGAAAATTTTGCGAAATTATGTTGAAAAAATATTACGTTTATAACGTAAGGGCTGCTGTTGGAGCTCTATCTTCACGTATCTAGGCGAAAGGTACTTTACAAAATACGACAATACATTTTCTAGAATATTATCTGCCAAATTTCGTTGAAATATGGCTAATAAGTATTGTAAATATAAAAATTCTATCGACATATATTTTGCCAATTTGAAAATTCGAAAAGTACAATATATATATGGAACTCCTTTTGTCATAAATATTTCCTATGTGTCCTAGTCTGCCGATAAGATGAAGTTTACGGTATATGCCTCCTACGAGAGAGAAAACGTGGTAAGCGTTTATGTAACTCCAAGAAATTGGACTTGCGTCAAGAACTATTCTCAAACTACAAATAATTTATGTGTATCTTTCAAACATAGTAAATTTGGGTGATTCCGGACAGTCGCTGAATCCGGACACCCTAAGCTCACAATAATACTGTTCTTCGCATGTGTAATGTGGAGACTTGTTGTGATGCCTATTTGAAGCACCGTACCTTCCTACAGTTCAATGCTGGGTATTAAGTGCAAAGAGTGTTTTACGTAGTTTCGACGGTGGGGGAAAGAAGAAGAAACAAGAAAGTTCATGCACGTTTTTTGACCTGATGTAACTTTTTAGTGGAGAATATGTTAAGGTTTTATACAGAAGTGGTTATATGGTTAAGTAAGATATGTATCAAAGCGAAGACCCTACTTTACTCGTTGTATATTGGAACACTATTACTTTGCGAGTGCCTGCTCAATGCGTGCACAAGTTTACAGTGCTCAAAACGGGCGAATCCGGACGTTTAAGGAAGGGTGAATTCGGACACGTTTATTACGTTAAGCTGAATCCGGACTATGTGATTAATGAAATAAGAGGATTCAGAGCACTCTCTCCTCTCTCGCTTTTCACGTTTATGAGTATGAAATAGTACCTGAGGTCTATTGCTTACATCTAGCGTCTATTCATTTTTGCCATAAATGGACTCCGAGGAATCACCAGAAAAAGCTATAAAATTATCTTAGTATCTACAAACACAACTAAATTACAAAATACTAATCATAAGGTGCTCATAAATTCTACACTACTGAATGGCTACATCATTTGCTATATTCCCATTTGATCCGCAACAAGTTCGGGAACATGAATTTCTTTGTCGAATGAACATGATCCGCCAGTGGCTGGAAACAATTTCTCTCTTGTGTCATCAGACTTATCCCCAAACACGTCCCAATCGCCTTCAAAGTCCTCAGTTAAACAGTTCTTATCTTTTTCCTGCTGTTGCTTCTTCCAATCCCATATCCCAAAGGTCCGGCGTTGCTAAATGATTAAGTATCACGAATTGCAGTTTGTTTCAATCTGTCTCCTCAAACATAATCGAAGGTATGAATGAAAACAACTGTGGATTTTGTGGGAAGAACTATTATGCACCATCATCAAGCAAATACGGTTCCTTTGTGTCCTGTACTGTGTGTAAGGCCTGGTTTTATGAAACAAGTGTTGGCGGTGGTAAGGAACTGTATTTTATCTATGGATAATGTGTCTGAATTATGATTAGTGCTTCACGGAACTGGCAGGCGTCATTAACGCAATAAAGAAAAAAAATAAAAATAAATGCTAGTCTCAGTGCACACATATACATTTTACTAATAATTTAGCTGTTACTAGCAAAAAATAGTAGTACAATGTAGTTATAACGAAAACAAATGTAATTACTATGTTTAATGATTAAACGCTATAGTGGTAGTTACACTACTCTACATTTAACTTACAATTTCAACGGTAATTAATATAGAAATTGCTATGTTAGTAATTTGTATGTATTTATCATGTATTTGTATTTATATTCTGTACTTATCATGTTAGAATGTTAGTGTAGCAAGATAGTAAACTAAAATATACCTATCATGTATATCTTCCTTCAAAATTCAGTGTTCGGAATTGCCAACCTACTGTCCGGACTCACCCTTCCAAATTTGCAAATCAAAGATTTTGTCAACTTTCAGAAAATTATTTTTTTATTTCTTAACATGCCATTCCAGGAAAACCATTTCAGTAGTACATGCATACCAACATACCATTAAATAACACGATGAAGTATTAGATATTTTCGTTTAGCGGGGTAGTAGTAAAAGAAAGAAACATCAGGACTGCCCGGATTCACCCAAACTTATCCTATTTTCCATAAACCTTACACTTCTCCATGCGAACAACTGGCATTCTGCTAATTATTTTACACATAATTTGGACTAGTCGTGAAGATTATTATGAATGTACGGATTGCTCATCCTAAATCGAAGTATATCATTTACCACACTAAGTTATTTACCACGAATATTGTGTAATTTAGAACTTTTTGAGTTATAATTGATTGTAGTAACCCTTCAAGTCCTTTTGATTTCTCGTTTTAAAAGTCTTTCTGAAGAACAATATTTATATCGTATGCCAGGGCTCGAGGAATCCCCGGCGCCAGATCACAACAACGTCTGAAAATATCAGTCTGCTAATTTAAACTAAGTTGAGGCCAAAATATATATCAAATTGGACTTTCATCATTATGCTGCCTAATTGGTTTTCAGGCCTGACGCCTAGGTCAAAAGAAAATTTTTTGAGCACTGTTGTACGCTATAAAAAAAAAAAAAAAAATCTGAACCAAACTTGGCATTGAGGTAGATCATTGTTTTGCAAGATTTTTTTTTTTTTTGTGTGTGTGTGTGTGTCTGTGTGCGAACTTTTGATTTCACCTTTTATAGACCAAGTTTGGGATTTGTATTTAATCAAATTATCACTAAAATTTCACTAATGCTATTGAGAACAGGAACTAATGCAAAGTACATGGAACATATGTGATAAACGATAAGAGTAAAACGCAATGTAAATTTATAACAAAGATAAGCTAAAATTTAAGAAGGGCGATTTTTTTCCCGTAATCGGAAAACTAATAGTTATTAAAATACCCTTAAATGAAAGGCTAAAAGAAACTACAGTATCTGTGCACTATACATGAACTCTTACTTATACACACATTGTTAAAAGAAGGACGATATTAGAGTTCGAAGCAACCTTTTTACAAAAGGAGTGAAAACTTCTTCAGATATATAAAAAACTTATTTGTTTATTTATTTTTACACAGTGTTATATTTGAAATGGGTGAAATGTTTGCCTGGGGAGAAAAACATTCTCTTTTGACTCTCTGGTGAATATGAAATAAACCATCGTACAACTTCTATTTGGAGAGAGTTTCACACGTAATTTAATGGGTTTGTCCATGCAAGGCAGAAAATAATCAACCGATGGTTATTATCCGAAATTGTAAGGTTGCCACGTAAATTACTTTCTGTACTTACGCTCATTTCTTGGCGCGCGGTTCGATTCCGGCGAAAGTTCACGTATTTCGAATCCCACGTTAAGTTTCTGTACTGAAAGTTGCGCTAAATTCTAACCCAATCAAAGCAACCCATTACTTTTAATACACGTAGAAACGTACCAAGATATAACAGAAATGTCGGCATTGACCCAGTCCTACCAAATAGAAGGGGGTGGGTGGTACTTATGAATCTACATGGTTTTCGGATAATTGCAAAGAATTCTAGGTATTATCTTAAAAACAACCCGGCCATACATTTATCTTTCAAAGGCTGAATTCTGAGAAACCGTATCGTATTACTCTATAATTCTTGATTGAATAATAAAAAAAAGGATTAAAATGAATGGCTTTTTTATGGAAAGTTGGGTGGCTGTGATTTATTTTCAGAAACAAGACTGCATTTCTAACGTTAAGTATTCCTAATTCTATTTGCTGGACACTCAACGAGTATAGGGCTAATAATATTAGCAAAATGTTACTAACTTCCCAATGATTTTTGCGTCCTACTACAGACCATTCGTTTGTCTATAATGTATACAAAAACACATTAATTATGATAATACATTCTAAATTATAGATATTATGCAACTAATAGTGTATTAGGAAAAGCAATAAACTCCAAAATGTACTAGTTAAATAATTCATAGCGAGACAGTGCCGAACCGTGGAAAATCAGCGCCCGGGGCGAGAGTATACAACGGTGCAACTCCGTACATATGAGTGAGGTCGACAGACCAGCCACGAAGCGTCACCATGGTTGGCGAGAAGCGTAAGAAAGTTTTCTAAAATAAACCGTGATTTTCCTTGATTTTGAGCACCTTTTAAAATGCTTTTTCCTTCTATTTTATATGTAACTTTTCTTTTTTCCCCCGAAATTTGTGCCCCCTTATTTTGGCGCCCGGGACCCGTTCCACTGCACGGTACTGTAGCGAGGAATTATACAATTTGCACCGTTTACCTAACATTGTTAGAACCATTTTTAAGGGGGTCTTTAAGACCAGGACGGTTATGTAGCCAGAAAGGAAGAAAGCAGGAACTCCTTCAAGATTTTAACTGGTAATCCAATCGGAAAAAGCAACCAGGCGCAGATGAGAGGACAATATTAAGATGAATCTCATAGAAATAGGTATACCACGTAGAAAGTGGATGCGGTAAATAAGGGCTAAAGTCAATGGGGAGGTTTTATGGATGCAGCATAGACCATAAGGTTAGTCAAATAATTTTAATGTGGAAAAGAAATAAAGATTTGCTTTAAGTACATGTTCGAAGGGACATGAGCGTTCAGATAAGTGTAGGTACGCAACTCTATGCAACAGGAACGGGATATTCTGTTTAACATTTGCTACTTAAATCTAGTTTTGCAACGATTGTGTAACAAAGAACTGATAAATAGATTAAAAATTAACATTTTTTCGGTTTTTTAAAATCCGGTTTCTAAAGGCTTTGGAAAACTTAGAAAAGTTGTTTTTCTTTTTTTAAATTCCGATTTTCTTCGACTCTTATAACACTAATCCTACAGTTTGTAAGCATGAAGATATAGGACGTTTCCGAACCAAGTTTTTTTTTTTTGGGGGGGGGGGGTATCTAATATGACTTTTGAGAGAGTGAGAAAGATAGAAAAAATGAAATGAAATGAAATCTTACAGTTTAACGTCCCTTGATTTTGCCTGTTAAGCTAAGGGAAATGGATTATTAAGGCAAGTGAATAATGGTAGAAAAATTGGTAGAATGAGAAAGTGAAAGGAAACGGGAGGATGCTGCTGTAGTTTTGGTGCACCTCATTTTGGAAGATCTACAGGAAAAATTCAATACTTTGAATGAAACGACATGTTTATAAGGAACAAGTTTCTGCAAGAGACAGACACTGTATTTTAGATTTACAAGTGTAGGGATATTGATATAAAATCATTACAAGTGCTTTATGACAGATAAAACAAGAGAGTACATATGACAATGACTCTACTAGATTCTATTTTCTACCTGGCGGTATATTTCTGCACAGTGTAGAAAACCTGTATTTTGTTTGGAGGTGGAGTGTTACTAATATGAAAGCGTGACAGATTCTACTGAAATTCATATCATTGCCAAAACCTACTTGTTTTCACTCACCTCGCTTATCCGCATACCCACCATCGCTGACGCACCTGCTCTTTTCAGACGCATCCTGTGCTATCCCGCGGGTCCACCATTTTCTCTCTGCCCTGACTCGGTTAGATAGTATTCGTGTTTTTAGCGGTCACTTAGCACAGGTTGGTTTGTGTTTTTGCACTGTAGTTTTATGCCACACATCCGGAAGCCGTATTTATACCCAAATCGTAAAATAATTGTAAATTTTCAACAATTACTTCTTCTGGCCCCCATTAATTTTTTATCTATTTTCATGTCGCCCAGCGGAAACCTTTTAGGGGACAATAAGAAGGAAATCACTGAAAGACTTATAATTTTTCAACAATTCTTTCTAGTGGTGCGCCAAAACTAAACCCTTACGAACAGGAGTTCCCCGAGAAAACCCACGAACACGATGTTGGGCACCACAAACTTACATGACCAGGGATAGAACCAGGGACCCCACGCACCAGAGATAAGCCATCTACCACTAATTCACCGTGTCCCCCTGTGTGAAAAATAAGGAGAGAGGGGAGAGTCGAAAAGAAAAGTATGGATTTCATATTTGTAACAGGTGCAACTGGTTGCATAATCGTTAATCACCAGTTAAATGACAAAAAAAAAAAAAAAAGCCCTTGACCAAATATAAAGTACACGCGCCATATCTTGTACACGTGCATTAACGTACCTTTTATTAAAAAAAATATTTCATAAGTTATTTAAACATTTTGTTATCATTGAGCTGGAATGCAATGTACGATATTAATAAATTACATCATGAAGAAACTTCAGTATAAAAGTACCAGTTTATTTTCCAAGTGTATCAGAATATTCATATCCAACTGGTATCTACTTTTCGCCTAAAGAAGTACCATGGCAAACAAATACTTCGTATTCTTCTGTATTCTAGGACTCCTCAGTACTCAGGTATCAAACGTTACTCAAATCTATAATTTAATATTTTTTTTTTTTTTTTAAATTTTTGGTACGTATTAGGCTTACGATCTTCTCTGTGGCAAAACGATTAGCGTTATTGCCTTTGTCGCGACAGACCTGGGTTCGGTTCTGGTGATCTCACGTTTAGTTGTAGATTCAAATCTCATAACTAAAGTTTAATACAACGAATTATCAAAATTTTAAAATAATTTTGTCAAAATCTGATTGCTGCCCAACAACTGTCTCAAAACTTAGATTGTAGAGGTGTAGCTGTGCTACAGAAACAAATTGCTTGTCTTCGAGGAGAAAATATCGTATCCTATACGATTGCTTCCAGAAGTTTTAATAGCGCAGTAAAAGGTGAAGTAAAGTGTGTGAAAAACCTTCTTTTTATTTCCTTGCTACTTTCCTTTGATTGCTTATCGACTCTTATAAAATAGTGTATAAGTCTACCATTTTCGACTGGGAGAAAGCTATTTTAACAGTCTTCACTTCGGGAACTGTCGTTTAGGACAACTTCAAGAAAAAATAAAGGGTTAGGTACTTTAGGATAATAGAACTGGTAACAACGAATTTACCGGGACAGAAGGCACAGTTTCGCTCTTAACTGTACGGTTAGCGTATGTCTTCATCGCCAAAGTTCAGATTTGATTCCCGGCGGGAGCTCATGTGGTTCGAATCCTACTTTAAGCTATAAATTCGTATGAAATGCAGTTTCTGTACTGAAAAGTGACGTTCAACTCTAGTTAACTAACCAAATAATCCTCTTTTAAGTGTTTTTATATTATTTTTTTAAAAATCTTTTTTCTTTGTAAACATAGGGAACTTTAGTTATTCTATAAGCTCAAATGCAACACTATCTAGAAATAAAAACAGAACGAAAGAAAATTTCATGTTCTTGCTTCTGCTGTAGATTTCACTAATCTAATTAGGAGAATCATTTGGTGGGATAGTGGTAGAATATTTCTCTCTCTTTACTGTAAAATGTCCAATCCCCAGGCATGTTGACTCATGTTGGACGGAGAATATTGTATCTATTCTTTTCTCCAGATTCTTTTCGCTCTTTTCCATTTCAGCATCTTCATTTCAGCTTTTCTCTTCTTGTTTTTCTTTTAAAATCTTTTTCTTTCTTTTTTTTTCTTTTTTTTATAATTATATACTTCCGTTTATGACTCTTTAGCTTACTGGACCTAGATATAAGCATTACAGAGCCTCTGTTTAATTCTTTCATATTTGATTTGATTAAATCTGAAATGTGGGAAATTTTACAGTTAAATTAGAAGTTCATATATCTAAATAAACTACTTTTCTCTTGATCTCTTCCTTCTTGATTCTAATGGCGTGGTCCTGTAATCCAGTGTAGGCGAAATATTATGATAGAGAAGAAGCCTTTGACGTCTTTCAGTTTAACGTCCCATGATTATGCCCTTTAGGCAAAGCGAGACGATAATTAAGGCAAATGAATGATGATGGAATAATTGGTAGAATTAGGATGTGGGAGGAAACGGGAGTACCCTGATAAAAACCTATAGAGACGATGTTGTCCACCACAAACTTACTGGGACGAAGATGGAACCAAAGACCCCACACACCAGAGATAAGCGCTCTATCCCTTGAGCTACCGTGCCCCCTTCAGATGGGGAAGGATTAGAAGTATGAGGGAAGATATTCCATAATAGTCTATGCACCCACTAAGTGCACCAGATTTAAGCCCAAATTTTAGGTGGGAGTCCATGTTGATTGTAGGACCCGACCTTCATAACCTTGGAGTTGCATACGGACGCAAAACACAACAAATATACTTAACTCTCCTTTTCTCACACATATGAAAAAGTGTAACTAAGTATTTGCTAATTTCTGTCATAGAAGATTGCTGATTTTGTAACCCTAGCTGCTGAGTAAGTTCTTATTTTTTAATGATATTTCCAATTACTTTTTAAAGTCTATATAAGTATGTCAGGGCTAGTAGTACTATCATTGTTCACGTTAAATGTATTTATCTTATGACAAGAATAATTTTGTGTCTTTATTGTCTAAATTTGCGAACTTAGAAATGTTCACATACAGACTTTTTTCTTAAATTAATGGATTTTTTAAAATCATTCTTCTTACATTGTTCATTTATTCTAAGAGGGGGCCGCGGTGGCTCAGTGGTAGAGCGTTCACCTCTGGTGCTAGGGGTCCCGGGTTCGATCCCAGCCCCCACCAAGTGAACTTTGTGGTGGACAAACACCGTGTGCGTGGGTTTTCTCGAGGTCCTCCCACTTTCTTCATTCCACCATTTCATTCATTACTCATCATCACCGTCTCCTTTAGCCTAACCGGCATAACCGTGGGACGTAAAACTCAAAGATTTCATTTCATTTTCATTTATTCTAAGAGATACGCGAAAACAATTCCTATAAAAAAAACACAATGTCATAATAAATAAGATGTAATGTTGCCCATGAGGTAAGAAGTACCTTTTTCAAATTCGAGATGTAATGAGAAATATGACAATTCTCCTCTCATTTTCGAGCCGAGGCGAAAAATTTCATGTGTCTCGTGGATAACATTAGTTCATCTAAGTACTTAGATCTCAAATACAGTTCTACTGTTTAACATAATTTATAGTATAAAAACTGTAACTCTATCCATCACGACTCTGGAACTCACTAAACGAATAATAAACACTTCTGACCAGAGTATATACACTTATTTATTAAAAACCTAAATTACAGTGCAACAGTTTCGACAATTCAGAGAGTTAGTGTCTGATGAAGACAACTTTAAGTTGTCGAAATCGTTACACTGTAATTTACTTTTTTTTTAAAAATAAATAAGTGCATATAGTCTGGTCAAAAGTGTTTATTATTCATAAAAACTGTAAATCGATAAAGTGATTGTACCAACACAATGAAAAGTATCAATGTTTAAAACTTTTGCAAATTATTACACAGAATAGTCCTGAATAACTAGTTTTTGACATAAGTTTACTGATAAAAAAAATTCTAGACTAGACGAGAAAACCTTTTCGAGAATCCACACGGAACAAGAGATAATTCACCGAGATCAAGACGAGACAAGACTTCTACAATATTTATGAGACGAGAAAATCTTATTTCTCGTCTCATTTTATGGACACACACCACTGCTGATCTTCTTACTTTCATGAGTGTCGAGGTAATACAAGTGTGAAGTCTTACCCATCATTCATGGGTAGGGCTTCCACACAGCCTGGATTTTCACAGTCTGTTTCCCTGTCACGAAGGATATTACAGCAACAAGCAAGTGTATAACTATGTAAATTTGCTTAGGGTGTCAATATTTTATTGTTTTTATTCTCGAAATATGATAGTACTATCCATGGATCAAGAGAGCGTAGCCTTTATATATCTTTACTTTCTACTGAAATTGACAGTATGTATTCCAAAAGTTGATGTTTAGTAAAGTTTAATGCAGCAGAATTTCCGATAAACTGGATAACTTTTAGACCTAACAATATTTTAGAACACATATTGGGTAAATTAAAGCTCCTAAAACTGTGGTTGCGAAGTCTTTGATGGTCCTTGAGAACTGCCCGTGTTGTCCTCTTATTTAGACTGTTACTAAAAGAAATTTTAACAAATGTGATTTCTGTTTTTTTTTTTTTTAAAAAAAAAGAAACTGACAGGAAAAATAAATGAAATAGTTATAAAATGCTAAAAATAATATAATTATGTTTCCGAAAAAAAGTTACTATTTGTTTCACGCTTTTTAAAAATATTATTTTTAGTTTATTTTTATTTCTTAGTATGTTATGAAAATTCATGAAAATCTGAAATTTTGTTCAAATTTTAAAGTCAATTGCATACATTTTAAAATGAACCAACCCAGTTTATATGTTACCTAAAATGTGATGTAATCTAATGTTTTTAGATAACTTTTTAATTCAATTTTTAGACTTTCAAACTATGCCATGCATAAGTATCGGAAGTCTTGTAGGCTAACTAATTACTATTAAGCAACTGTAAGTAACTGTTAATCGTATTGCATTTAAACTTGCCTAGAATTTATCAGAAAAATTGCAGAAATGGTCCTTAGTATTATCTGTTGAAAGTATTTGTAAGTAATAATAAACTTCTTTCTCTTATGTACCAAAGTTCCGTACCAGCCATGCACTTCCGCTTGCTGGACTTGGATTAGGAGGATTAGGAGGTTTAGGAGGACTCGGAGCATTAGGCGGCTTAGGAGGATTAGGAGCGGTAAGTATTAAGAACTTCTTAAAATAATCTTTGAAAACAACCAGTCTACTAGATAAGTATTTGTACTCATTAACAAGAATCGTAATTGCACCTCAAATGTCTTCTCAACCTCTATCAACTTCATCCGGCCAAAACATCAGAAGGTCATCAATAGTCCGGGATAGTCAGGATTGAAAGATTTTTGTTTGTATATTATGATAGTTTCCATTTCGTCTGTTTTGAGTGTCTATCCTCATTGCAGTATCCTAAAAATTACTTTTAGTATTATTTACCTTTAAATTAACAAGTATATTCCCATCATTATCTTATAGTACACATCAGTATTGCTAGAGCACGCAGAGTCACAATACATAGTTCATTTATAATTTTTCGACCTAATATGTGTGTTACTTTCCTAACCATCGTAACATGCAACAGAATATATTACTGTGAAAGTCGGAAATGTGAATACCGGAAATCAATCGCAATTACCAGTCATAACAGCTTTGATTTGCTGAATGTTTGGTGAACATTGAAAATTAAATTTCCGTTACCAGCTTTTACCAGTGACCGCCGTTAATCACAAAGTCTCTATAGGTGATTATCAATAAAGCCATACCTTTTGTTTGTTGGAACCGGAGCTCTCTGGTGAAGCCCGTTCACAAACCTAGAGCGGTGATTAAAGGTAAACGCGGTTGATTTCTTGTAATCGGTCCAATATATATTTTTGTTAGATACTTTCTACCTATGGAACGAGTGAAAAAGTAAACCTCCTAAATAAGTGTCCCAGTTCTGCAATAACAGAAATAGAGTATGGTAACTTTAGCTATGCATTGTCATATCAAATGACACATTAAAAGATGGACACTTTATATTGTATTCCATAGTTAATTATTAAGGTCTTTCTAATTATGTAAAAGTTCAACCTCAGTTTCGTTTATGAAACAATGTAAGCACAAAATTTAGTTTTTTTTTTTTTTAAACGAAAGACTTATTACATCTCAAAAATGTTGGTTTATGGGAATGTTTAACCTCAAAGTACCTGGTTCATGGAAACATTTATCCTCAAAGTAGCTGCTGTATGGAAACGTTTATTTTAACAATACAGTAGCTAGTTTATCCAAACGTTTATCCAAAAATAATTATTTTTATATTACTCTACACATAAATGTTCATTATTCAAAAGTACACTCCAAATTTCTGCCCAGAACATTCATAAAAATTTCAGTCAAATTTAATTTTATTTATTTATAACAATTATTGTCATTTAACATTACAACTAATTTAAACAAGAGTTCTATCGACAGAGTTCTTGCAAAAGTTGGTGACATCGACGTGAAACGAAGGTTGGATGTAGGATATGCGGATATTCCCTCTAATCAGCCTTAAGCCTTAAGAGAAAGCCAGTTACCAAAAAACCAAGATATCGGAGTGTATTATATGAATTACAATGACCCTAAAAAGCAGATACATTTAAGTCAAAGAGTCTTTTCTTTCTTCTTAGTTTACTTGCAACTTACCAGGTGTAATGAAATGTGTTAAAATTTTTAAGTTCTTATTATTTATTGATGTTTCTTAGATGCAATTCCCGTTGAGGGTGAGATTTATTCATTATTTCTAGACTAGTTTGAGCTCTGGTGAGGAATTCACCCAGACACTGTGAAGTGAGTAGTGTAAGAAACTTGGGGGTATAGAAATCCAAAACGTGATGAAGTCCATAATAATCTAATTTGGGGTAGAAATGTTTATGTAGAATGTAAGTTACTTAATTTTCGTTGATAAATTTCATTTAAATAATGAATCAAAATTCTTGTCCATAATATTATATTAATAAAATGTCATTCACATATTTGCTAATGTTTTTTTTCTCCCTATTCTAGATTAACCCGACAGTATTGGTGTTACTGCAAGGTCTACTGAGTGCTAATCCTCATCTTTTACCCCTCTTACCCTTACTCTTACCTGTTCTCTTACCCGTCATACAACAGTCTCTCATAACAGGACCTACTCCTTGTGCTCTTCAAATCATTCTCTTGTTGAGAATTCTGGCTCCAATTCTCAAACTTCTTCCACTTTCTGGTGCTCTTCCAGCAGCACTTCCAGCGGCTCTTCCAGGAATTCTTCCACCAGCAGCACTTCAGCTTGAAGTACAATCACAGGCTCAGGCAACGTCCGTTGCAAATCCCACACAAACTGTTATTAATTACAACGATAAGAAGCGATAGCAAGTAATTGTGTAAGCTGCAGACCAGTCAACATTATTAATGAAAAATAATACTGATTTGTTAAAGAAAATATATATTTTATTAAAATAATGTTTTTGATAATGCAAACCCTTGATAGGCATCGCTATCAAACGGATCGCTTATGTAATATAAAAATAAAAATAAAATATATTTATACAAAAAGCTGATTACAAATTTTTCTTTTATAATTCGAACAATTTTTTTTTTTAATGCCTGCGGTGTGCAATATAATTCTCAATACCAAGGACAATGCTCGCTTTCAATAGGTATAACACAACCAGCGAACGAGTGCGGGCGGCCGGTTTTGGAACTAAAATGCAAGCAGCAGTGTTTCTAACCGGACTACTTGTAATCAATCTATCACAGTTCTGTATCAATCTATCACAGTTCTGTATCAATCTATCACAGTTCTTTCTGTCTTGTTCGTAATAAACCACTTCACGCATATGCTCAAGTCAGGGGCGGAGCGATCGGGGTTTTGAGTAAGAAAATTCTTTTGCATTGACATTATATTCGGATGTACTTCAAAAATTTGGTGAGAGAGAGCTTTCACCGCCACACTCCTAACCGTCTCCCCAGGGGTCCTGGGCCCACCCCCTGATTGAGATGGTACATAAAGATAATTTTGTCTAATCTCTGTCATTATTTAGCATGGTTTAGTAATTAAAAAAAAGATATTTCTGCCACATTTTGAAAACTTTCAAATAAAGTTTTCAAAATGTGGCAGAAATATCGTTTTTTTTTAAAAAAATACTAAACCATGCTAAATAATGACAGAGATTAGACAAAGTTATTTTTATGTACCATCTCAATCAGGGGTGGATCCAGGACCCCTGGGGAGACGGTTAGAAGTGTTGCATTGACGGCGGAGGGGGAGCGATTAAAATGGGGTGCCTGATAATTGAAGGTTCCTTATAACTCCAGTAAAATTCAGACAAAATCTCTGAATTACGTAAAAAAGAAAACATACAAAATACATTTTCAGGGTAACTCTTACAGCCATTACTTTATTCTAAGATTAATATTACTTCTGAAATTGATTAGAGCTAATATGTATTTGAATAACAAAACCATTGAAAAGAACGAAGTTTGTCTTCCATTGTTATCTCATTGCTCAAAGATACCGGTGATGAAGTAATTGGCTGGAAATCAATCGGCCGTTTCTTACATCAATTTATAAAGAAGATGAGTGCCAATGTTAGATATGTCAGTTCAGTATTTTTTTAAAAAAGCCACCCAACCTCTTGCAACCATGCGTAGCGCATTTTAATACTTACACTTGAAATAAAAATACAACTGGATAAAAACGATTAACTTTGCCTTTGAATTTCATATGTGAATAACAATATAGGACTTTTCAGATAGAGGACAGGGAGGAGCAGGTTTTATTAAACAAGACCGTACATCTGATATGTTTGAACTATAGGCAACTTGTGTTTACGGGCTAAACTCAATCCTCTGAAGTCAATCGACAAATACCTTTAAAAAGTTCAACATAATAACATATCAGCATTATTATATACTACAGACACAAATATAACACTAGACTCCCAAGTTTCAAAATTATATTGTGTGTGAAAACAGTTAGTAGATTTAATTCTTTGTGACCTGATAGCTAAAACCTGAGAGAAATTCAGAGTTAATCCAGAGGTAATTTCTTTCCTCATAAATAAAATTTATTGTGTGCTGAAGCAATGATACTTACTCTTACACTACCCATACACTGATGTTTTATCAATACTTTTATTCGAACTCTACCAAAGTGCTGGATTTCTATAATGATCCTAAAAGAAGGGTGCACTGAACCAAATTGTACAAATCAATCCCTAAAGGCAAGCTATCCAATCCCATAAATCTTTAAAAAATGAAGGAAAAATTTCTTCACCTCCTTTTCCCCCAAAGGGTTCACATTTCTCGAACAAAAAAATGAAATTTCTTTATTTTAACGTCCCATGATTATGTTGTTTATGCTAGAGGAGATAGATGATTAATGAGAGTGAAGGATTGTAAAATTAAATTTTGTTCTCTCAATGGGAATCAAACCCAGAACCACATACAATAAAAGCACATGCGCTGGCTAATAGACCAGCGGAAAGGACTTTCACAGTTCTCGAGAGGAAACGTTTCGAGATTCCTCCCTGGCTAAAACTCGAAAAAATAATTTATTTGTCAATCGATAAACATACACTTAAACAGCAGCATCATGAGCCTTAACCTTAACTTGATTTAAACTTAAAGTTACAAGATATTGCGCAAAACTCTAAGCTATCAATCCAAAATTAATCTTTTAGTCACTGACATTGTCATTCCTGCGTTTTACAGGCTGCTACTGTTTTATAATGAAATCGAATAAAACGTAATCAATTTTTATACAATCTGCTTAATACACGGTAGAAGCTCACTGAATTGTCAACTGTGCTATGTTGTTCTTAAATTGGTAATTTCCATTCATAAATCACTATTCACAATACATCTGCATTACTTCAGGGATGGTTCACTACAATACATACATAAGTTACGGCGTTTTTTATTAAGCGTAAAGAGGTTAGACTATGCACAACATCTAAATTGCAACTTTAAAAAACCGTTGGATACACTGCAAAGTGAAACTCTCCGCTCCCCTGTCCCACCGCGCTCGCCAAGAAACTGATGTAAACACAACAGCAGCGCCATCCTCCCAAAACCGCACAGCTATCCTGGTCAGGTTATACTACATAGTTTCTAACTGAATTTAGCATTAAATAACAATAACCTTTTTATCTGTTAGGATCCTATTCTAATGATAACACACAGGATTGCCAATCTTCACTAATATAGTATATAACCATGTACCGTGTGTAAATTTTTGTTCTTTATAGTGATTTTGGCCTTTTGTTTATGTATTTTTCATAAATTCAATTCAATTATTTTATGCCAGAATATGTTCCTTAATAATTTCCTTATAAACAACGATATTTTCTTTCTAGTTCCAATGGATGAGTCAAATATTACGCATTTACTTAAGTGGCAAATGGCAAGATCGTGTGCTAACTTTGTTAGCTTTAAATGATGTCAGATACATGGCACAGTTGCCAAAGATGCTGTCTTTACTTGAAATTTCTTGCTTGTTCACAACTTTATCAAGAAAATAAATAAGGATACGTTAATTTAATCGAATTTATGAGAGTTGCCGTTTATGTATTTTAAACCTTTTTGCGTTGATTCTGTGAAATAGATTATGAATCATGCAATAATGAATGAAATAGTTGACACTGGGAAACAATATGGAATGGAAGTTATTTTTAAAAAGTCGAAAGTCATGGGAAAATTTTCTGGAACACGCCATTACGGACCAGAATAGAAAAAAGGTAGCTAGAAGAGATCGACACGTGGGAAGTCTTTTGACGACAGACGTTTACTGTGCCAAAGAGATCAGATCAATAATTAACATATACAAAGAGGTATTTAACAAGTAAAGTAGGATTAACTTCTAACTTATAGGATTAACACTGGACTTAGAAAGAAGCTGATAAAGTATCATATAAGGAGTATTGGTCTGAATGGTTCGTAGACTTGATTTTACGGGAGTTAGAGAAGAAATATTACAGAGTTTCGAAATGTAGTGTTGGAGGAAGACTGAGGAAAAAAGATAGATGGATAGTAACAACTGAGGATGTATTAAACAGGTAGGAGAGAAGAGGACACTTTTAGCCAGCATCCTTCGTAGGAAGGCCAATTGGATTGGACAAATCTCTCGAAGAAAATGCCTCCTTCATATTGCCATAGAGGGAGAAATGGAAGGGAAGTGAGAAGAAGGAACAAGAAGAAACTAAACTGATTTACCATTTAAAAAGTAGAAGAAAATATTGGGAGTTAAGTCAGGAAGTTGAACACCAAGAAACATGAAAGAAACATTGCTAGACCCGAACCTAAGAAAGAAAGAAAAAAGACTCTATGGTGGAAGCTCACTGTAACATTTTCATATCTTAATATTTCCCTTCGTCAGAGTTAGATTAGTTACTGAAGATAATACGCTTCCCGAGGGGATAGGTTTGTCTCACTGTCCAATAGACTTCCTGCATGAGTTGGGTCCTGTAGTATACGTGGCACCCCAGTAATACAGGTCTGGGAGTTAACTGCTTGCTGAACTCCATGGAGTTATAGTCATATACTGTGGGATTTGGTACCTTGTGCCATCAAGAAGTTGTTGGGCGAAAGTGTGCTTATCGTACATTCCGGCGCTGACACCAAAGAAGTTAAGTGTATTCTCACTCGTGAAGAGAGTTCGGTACAACTGGGAGATAGGCCTTGTCTTCTATTATTATGTTAGGAAAGATGATAGTGACTGTTCTAGAAATCGCGGGAAATATATTTTGGGTATGATAGTGAGTTCACTGTGGATCGTGTTGCAAACAATGATTGACTGAGAGGATGACTTTTCCACTGCATATCAGACGCACCCTGTTTGTCCACTTTATCCGTAGATAAGTAACGATGGGAGAAAAAATATTTTGTCCCACCGTAATAACCCATGAGTGATAAGTACACTGAGTAATTGCCGCTCCATCCATTCCAAAGAATAAGTAGCTGTACTCTTTCATACACGAGTGCGAAAATTATATTTGCTAGGATAATTAGACTATTTAAGTAAACCTTTTTTTTTTTTTTTTTTTTTTTTTTTTTTTACATAAAGCCAAACGGTTTACCTGCCAATGTTCCCAATTGAGAACATGCTTTTACAAATCCTGTTGACAGGTTATAAACTAACGATATGGACGATAGTTGACTTTTTATGAAACAGGAAGGTTGAATCATTTATTTTAGCTGAAATATTTTGTTGTTGAAACATATGTAAGAGTTTTTGAAAAAAAAATGAAGTTTACTATTTTAGGACTCTTCGCCATACCTCTCGTAAAAGATTTCTAATTCGTGTCGAAGTACTATTTTTCTTGAAAATTTCTTAAATATCAACTGAGAAACACCAATGTGTATAATAAATACGATTGTGTTTGTATAAATATATAAAAAAAGGGAGTAACATACATTTTTTCTTCCATGTTCCCAAACGGGAACATTGGCAGTTTCGGTTTACATTACGGAGTTAGAGATGACCAAGGAGCTTTGAATTTTCACGTCAAAAAGTTGACATAACTACAATGATCTTCAACAATGTACCTTCATTACTAAATATAGTAGTGTTCAGTGCCATGCCGTGAGAAAAGCGAGTGGGGTGTCGGCCCCGGAAGCCGAAGTAACGGGGTGCAAAATTTGGGAAGAAAAAAGAAAATGTGTATATATATAAAATGGAAGGAAAAGTAATAAAAAGTGCTTAAAATCAAGAAAAAGCAGGGTTTATTTTTGAAAATTTTATTACGCTTCACGCAAACCATGGTGGCGCTTCACGGCTGGTCTTTCGACCTCAACAATACGTACGGGGAGAGGGGCGCCGTCGTATACTTTAGCCCTGGGAGCTGATTTTCCACGACACGGCACTGGTAGTGTTTGCTATTCTGTCGACGTTATATATTGCTTTCAATGCCAACAAAAGTAAGAACAGAGAAATTATTTTAGAAAATAAATTACTATATACTTTTTGAAAAATAGAACCTTTCGATTATAGGAACTTGTGTAGGGGCTAGTTCACTTACCAAAGCTGCTCTTTCTTTCAGCCAAGATTCGTGATTGTGAATGAATGTACGAGGGCTATCCAGAAAGTAGATTACGTTTTCGTCTATGTCCGCTAGGGGCGGGGCTAGCGCGGCCATCTTGGGGTCAGAGCGTTGCGCAGCTCAGTCGGCATCTAGCCGTGCTAGTGAGAGGTTCGTGCTGTGCTCCGTTAAGATACTGTGACGGTTTGAAATGTCTGCGTTAATTGAAAATCCCGCGAGCTGCGAGGTGCGTGCAGTAATAAGGTTTCTGACAGCAAAAAACTGTAAACCGATAGAAATCTATCGGCAGCTGTGTGAAGTGTATGGGGACAACATTATCACTGAAGGTGGAGTGCGACAGTGGGTCATAAGATTTAAAAATGGCCGAACCAATGTTCACGACGAAGATCGAAGTGGGAGACCCAGCAAAGTGACTGCCGAACTTGTCGAAAAAGTCGATGTTAAAGTCCGTGAAAATCGAAAGTTCACAATAACGGAACTTTCTTTGAGTTTTCCACAAATTTCGCGAAGTTTGTTGCACGAAATCATCAGCGAAAAGCTTGGTTACCACAAGTTTTGTGCAAGATGGATTCCAAAAATCTTGACAGAGGACCACAAAAATCAGCGAATGGCTGCAGCGTTGCACTTTTTGGACGCCTACAATAAGGATGGTGACTCTTTACTCGATCGCATCGTTACTGGTGACGAAACATGGGTGAAACACGTGAACTGTGAAACGAAATTGCAATCAATGCAGTGGGGGCACACAGGTTCTCCCCAAAAACCCAAGAAATGCATGCAAACAATGTCGGCAAGGAAGATGATGGCGACTGTTTTTTGGGACAGAAAAGGTGTGATTTTGGTGGACTTCCTGGAAAGAGGCACTACAATAAACGCTCAAAGGTATTGCCAAACTCTGCAAAACCTCAGAAGAGCAATTCAAAACAAGCGCAGAGGAATGTTGAGCTCTAAGATCTTGTTGATTCACGACAACGCCCGGCCCCACACCGCAAATGTCACGCGTGAAGTTCTTGAATCTTTTCAGTGGGAGTTGTTTCCTCATCCGCCGTACAGTCCCGACCTGGCACCGAGCGACTTCCACCTATTCCCAGCAATGAAGAAGTGGCTGGCTATGCAGCGTTTTGATGACGACGAACAGCTGCAAGAAGAGGTAACGAAGTGGTTGAAGTCGCAGGCGGCCGAATTTTTCGACGAAGGAATTTCCAAGCTCGTACATCGCTACGATAAATGCCTTAATTTGAATGGTGACTATGTCGAAAAGTAGTATTTGTGTGTGGCTTTCATCTGTATATAATAAAATTTGTTTCCTATACTTTGTTGATTTTTTATTCCAAAACGTAATCTACTTTCTGGATAGCCCTCGTAGTATGCAATAATGTCTAACAAAGCTTTCTGCAACCTACAACATGTCGTAGAAAATTTTATGACTCTTAGTGAGTCTGAAGCACAGAATTTCTTCGGAGACGACGTAGATTTATATCAATTTTTTTCCAGATGAAGATAGTCGCCTCACAGAAAAGACGTAAGTGGTGGAAGGAAGTAACCCCTATAGAAATCTGTGAACAAATTGAATTGCACTTCGGTTATATGTAATGCAGATATGGGGCGCTTTGATGTTTTTAACAAATTATTGTCAAATTACTGCCCTAAACTTCGCTGCAAAAAGTGGTGGAGGAACCTATTTCCTAATAACTTGAATATTGCTGTGATAATTACCAAGCTTATGCACTGGAACTACATGGCAGTGATGAAAGTTAATGCGTTGCATTGTCCTACGTGATGACCCTTATGCGCCAAAAGATGAGAACCACATCAACACGAGGACCAAAAGTAGAATACCAATTTTTGCATCACGTACGACAACTGATGGACATTCCATAATGCAGTGTGATCCTATGTGGAAAAAAAATCCCCTTTGAAGTGTTTCGAATGCAGAAAAGAATTTACATCCATTGCTTACCTAAATACCATGGTACTGATTCAATGTAAAATGGCCATTGCATTTCTGTACAGATAATACAATTGTATTGAGTTTCCAATTTATTATATTCACACCATATATTGTGTGCTGTTGTATTGCACTACATTCAAAACTTATTGCATTCTTCTTCATAATAAATACGTATATGTACTCAATTTGCATTATAATTTTATACACTCAAACAATAAACTAGTAAACTCATGTAATAATATGTATCTACAACATTTTTAAAAGCCCAAAGCACCAATGTTCCCAAATGGGAACATGAGGTATTTCATACATGCAAAACGATTTTTGTAAATAAAGGCATATGAAACCTTAAATTAACTTCAATTTAAAAGAAAATAAGAAAACTTTTGTTAGATATTTACTTCCTTCTTAATTCGGCAGGTAAGCAGTTAAGTAAACATTTTTTACGTAAAGCCAAAACGTTTGGTAAATCTTTCTGGTATAAAGAATGAAAAAATACCAATGAATCGCACAAATATTAGTAAGTCTATTGAAAAAATGGAGCAAAAGTTTAATATGGGCGATCATAAGAAAGCTTTTACTGGATCATTAAAACATAAAGATTTAAAAGATTTCTAAATAAAACGCTTTTATAGATAGAATAAGAATGCCTCAATTTAACTTTCACAAATTTTTCAAAATTAACCCTAAACAGTTCAAGAAACTGAAAATTTAACTTTGAACTGCTACATATAAAGGCACAAAATTTAATAAAGCGGTTTCCAATAGCGAAATAGTGAAAGCTTTATTCCATGTGAGGATTTCGAAAATTTCATGCTATTTAAGGGATTTTTGAGGGAAATTAAAAATGGCAGGCCAATGGGAGAAGTTTTTCCCGAATTGTTGAACATAAGGCAAGAAGCTATGTATATAGTGAATTTTGGATAAGCAAAATAAACACATCATACTACGTAGTATCCGTTAGATTTAAGAAATTCCACCTTACAACACGTTTTTCGCCATCTATTACCGCTTTTAATCTATAGTGATCAAAGTTAAAATCAAAAATGACTCATATCTACCACTTCCGGTTTTAACCTCCACCAATGAACTCGATTCTTAACATTTGACCCTCTGTATTTTAGTCAAAATTGATAGTGACCCAACGAGTTGTTCTTGACATTTATTTGTCTCCCCATCAGACAAACCAGATTTTATTTTCCGGACAAACAGATAAACGGTCAGTGTAAACATAAAGAAATTTTGGTCGCTAAACCCATTTTTTTTAATTATGTACACTCATGTCCAAAATTATTGTCACATGTCTATAAATATGTTGTTGTAGGAATATAATTTGATAGCGAATTCGCCCGGTATTTCTTATAATGTTAGTATGTGTATAATAGGCAAAGACATATGTGTGGAAAATTTCATTTCAAAAGAGCAGTAAATAACAACAATTAAACGAAAATAAAACTTTCTTGTCCATTTAGCAACATTTTGTTTTACTCAGTCTAATTTTCGTATTTATAATTCTTTTCCTATGAAATTCACCACAAATATACATTTGCCGATTATACACCTACCATCAGTATTAAAAGTACCCTGCAAAATCATTTTCAAATTATATTCTTACAAGAAGACAGTTATAGATATACGACAATCATTTTGGACATGAGTGTACCTCTCACCCAATTGTTAAATTTAACTTGGCAGAAACGAACAGAGAGAGAGAGAGAGAGAGATCTTCCATTAACGAGTTTCGGGAGCTAGAATTTAACAGTTTATTTATGTTTCAAATATTTAGTTTTCTTTAACTTACTATCGAAAAAAGAACATGCATTTCAAGTAGTTATGTATCAAGTTCAGTCTAAATACTCTGTTTTCTTCACACTAATCTTATTTGTTCTAATAACAAAAAAGGAATGATAAAAAAAAAACACGAACCAAAAGAACGGTAATAATAAAATTATCACTGTATTTGAACACTATATTATAAATGAAAGTTGGGTCTAGTATGTGAACGGTAATAATAAAATTATCACTGTATTTGAACACTATATTATAAATGAAAGTTGGGTCTAGTATGTGAGCGGTAATAATAAAATTATCACTGTATTTGAACACTATATTATAAATGAAAGTTGGGTCTAGTATGTGAACGGTAATAATAAAATTATCACTGTATTTGAACACTGTATTATAAATGAAAGTTGGGTCTAGTATGTGAACAGGAATAATAAAATTATAATTGTATTTGAACACTGTATTATAAATGAAAGTTGGGTCTAGTATGTGAACGGTAATAATAAATTATAATTGTATTTGAACACTATATTATAAATGAAAGTTGGGTCTAGTATGTGAACGGTAATAATAAATTATAATTGTATTTGAACACTATATTATAAATGAAAGTTGGGTCTAGTATGTGAACGGTAATAATAAAATTATAATTGTATTTGAACACTATATTATAAATGAAAGTTGGGTCTAGTATGTGAACGGTAATAATAAAATTATCACTGTATTTGAACACTATATTATAAATGAAAGTTGGGTCTAGTATGTGAACGGTAATAATAAAATTATCACTGTATTTGAACACTATATTATAAATGAAAGTTGGGTCTAGTATGTGAACGGTAATAATAAAATTATCACTGTATTTGAACACTATATTATAAATGAAAGTTGGGTCTAGTATGTGAACGGTAATAATAAAATTATCACTGTATTTGAACACTATATTATAAATGAAAGTTGGGTCTAGTATGTGAACGGTAATAATAAAATTATCACTGTATTTGAACACTATATTATAAATGAAAGTTGGGTCTAGTATGTGAACGGTAATAATAAAATTATCACTGTATTTGAACAAGATATTATAAATGAAAGTTGGGTCTAGTATGTGAACGGTAATAACAAAATTATCACTGTATTTGAACACTATATTATAAATGAAAGTTGGGTCTAGTATGTGAACGGTAATAACAAAATTATCACTGTATTTGAACACTATATTATAAATGAAAGTTGGGTCTAGTATGTGAACGGTAATAATAAAATTATCACTGTATTTGAACACTATATTATAAATGAAAGTTGGGTCTAGTATGTGAACGGTAATAATAAAATTATCACTGTATTTGAACACTATATTATAAATGAAAGTTGGGTCTAGTATGTGAACGGTAATAATAAAATTATCACTGTATTTGAACACTATATTATAAATGAAAGTTGGGTCTAGTATGTGAACGGTAATAATAAAATTATCACTGTATTTGAACACTATATTATAAATGAAAGTTGGGTCTAGTATGTGAACGGTAATAATAAAATTATCACTGTATTTGAACACTATATTATAAATGAAAGTTGGGTCTAGTATGTGAACGGTAATAATAAAATTATCACTGTATTTGAACACTATATTATAAATGAAAGTTGGGTCTAGTATGTGAACGGTAATAATAAAATTATCACTGTATTTGAACACTATATTATAAATGAAAGTTGGGTCTATTATGTGAACAAGAATAATAAAATTATAATTGTATTTGAACACTGTATTATAAATGAAATTTGGGTCTAGTATGTGAACGGGAATAATAAATTATCACTGTATTTGAACACTATATTATAAATAAAAGTTGGGTCTAGTATGTGAACGGGAATAATAAATTATAATTGTATTTGAACACTATATTATAAATGAAAGTTGGGTCTAGTATGTGAACGGTAATAATAAAATTATCACTGTATTTGAACACTATATTATAAATGAAAGTTGGGTCTAGTATGTGAACGGTAATAACAAAATTATCACTGTATTTGAACACTATATTATAAATGAAAGTTGGGTCTAGTATGTGAACGGTAATAATAAAATTATCACTGTATTTGAACACTATATTATAAATGAAAGTTGGGTCTAGTATGTGAACGGTAATAATAAAATTATCACTGTATTTGAACACTATATTATAAATGAAAGTTGGGTCTAGTATGTGAACGGTAATAATAAAATTATCACTGTATTTGAACACTATATTATAAATGAAAGTTGGGTCTAGTATGTGAACGGTAATAATAAAATTATCACTGTATTTGAACACTATATTATAAATGAAAGTTGGGTCTAGTATGTGAACGGTAATAATAAAATTATCACTGTATTTGAACACTATATTATAAATGAAAGTTGGGTCTAGTATGTGAACGGTAATAATAAAATTATCACTGTATTTGAACACTATATTATAAATGAAAGTTGGGTCTAGTATGTGAACGGTAATAATAAAATTATCACTGTATTTGAACACTATATTATAAATGAAAGTTGGGTCTAGTATGTGAACGGTAATAATAAAATTATCACTGTATTTGAACACTATATTATAAATGAAAGTTGGGTCTAGTATGTGAACGGTAATAATAAAATTATCACTGTATTTGAACACTATATTATAAATGAAAGTTGGGTCTAGTATGTGAACGGTAATAATAAAATTATCACTGTATTTGAACACTATATTATAAATGAAAGTTGGGTCTAGTATGTGAACGGTAATAATAAAATTATCACTGTATTTGAACACTATATTATAAATGAAAGTTGGGTCTAGTATATGAACGGTAATAATAAAATTATCACTGTATTTGAACACTATATTATAAATGAAAGTTGGGTCTAGTATGTGAACGGTAATAATAAAATTATCACTGTATTTGAACACTATATTATAAATGAATGTTGGGTCTATTATGTGAACAGGAATAATAAAATTATAACTGTATTTGAACACTATATTATAAATGAAAGTTGGGTCTATTATGTGAACAGGAATAATAAAATTATAATTGTATTTGAACACTGTATTATAAATGAAAGTTGGGTCTATTATGTGAACAGGAATAATAAAATTATCACTGTATTTGAACACTATATTATAAATGAAAGTTGGGTCTAGTATGTGAACAGGAATAATAAAATTATCACTGTATTTGAACACTATATTATAAATGAAAGTTGGGTCTATTATGTGAACAGGAATAATAAAATTATCACTGTATTTGAACACTATATTATAAATGAAAGTTGGGTCTAGTATGTGAACGGGAATAATAAATTATAACTGTATTTGAACACTATATTATAAATGAAAGTGGGTTCTAGTATGTGAACGGTAATAATAAAATTATTACTGTATTTGAACACTATATTATAAATGAAAGTTCAATGAAACTGAAAGCACTGAGTTAAATGTTGAATGCACAGTTGAGAAAAGTAACTTGAATGTTAACATTCCAAAATTGGCCGAAGCATTTCCGATACTAGTGGTTTCGAGACTGCAGTACTGGGACATTTGTGTCACTGTTACACTGAGAAAAATAAGTGGTAACCTAGTGGGGGTTAATGGACAATTTAGCTGCTAGAACCAGTTAATAATTTGTTCACTATATTATAAATGAAAGTTCACTATGAATAACCCTTCTGAGACAAAAAAGGTTAATTTTACGAGGTCGCCGGTAATCAATCAAGAAAGGTTACTAGAAAATGTGTAGAAACAATCCAGTGTTTGGTTGCTATTAACCTATAAAATAGGTTAGAAGAAGGTAACCAATTCAAGAAGGTTAATTTAATTTAAAACACTGTGTTGTTATCAACCGATTTTCACACAAGGCAAATTTAACCCTCCGAAACTTGTTTACTGGTAACACTGCATTACTAGAAGTACAAACAGCAAGGTCGCCATTTGCAATTTTAAGAACGAAAAGTTTTAAGAATTATGAATACATCCGAAGGAATAGGAAAACAGTTATTAAAATATGGATTCTACATAAATTAATAGAGAAATGTGAAGGAAAGTTTATTTACGGAGGTTTATGCATATTCTGAGATTTAAATGAATAAAATGTTATGTGACATGTTTCTAGTACAAATATCCACACTAGATGATAGCACTACTAGTTATGTAATTGTCGTCAAATAATTCATACACTCGTAACAATAATTTTGTAATGTGTTCAGGAAACATAATGCGTTTTACGTTGCTTTACGGAACAAATATCAAAATCCTTTTACGTCTTTGCTTATAGGGAAGAGTATCACCCAAACAAATTCTCACTGTTAGTTGTTAAATACTTGTGATATTGGTGGCTTATAAGGGTAGGGCGTTACCCTTTAAACGGGAACAAAAAAAAAAAAAAAAAAAAAAAAAGTACATACCAGAAATGAAAATAAATTTAGGTAGTTATTATCTATTTTAGTATTGTATTTTTTGATGTGCTCGTGGCTGAGTGAATATCTGTTACTGTTATTTATTAAATAAGTTATACTAATCGAAAGACACGGTTAGAAAGTTGTCGCACCCTGTTTCGTTAACCGAGCAGTCGGTTATTCCAACATACTAACAAGGTTACCGGTTACAGGCTGTGATTGATAGTGGTAACTACGTGATCGGTTAGCGTACCCTTATGAGTTATTACACTGTAACCTAGCAATGTTAACCTGTAACGCAAGGTTACGATCACCTTCTCTCGTTAACCTTTTTGGCTTGGCTGCTGGGACACACGACTCTGTTGTCTATATATTGACAAACTAACTTGGTTACTGTCCACCTTTTTCTTGTTTACTAGTAACCTTTCTTTTTTTTGCGTGTAGAAATGACTTCTTAGTCGCCAAAAGGACATTTTCGGGAGCTCAGTTAGAGGAGAGGTACACAGTCCTAACTCTGTCTTCCACTTTACCTAATTCCCGTTTTTTGCCTAGCAGTTTATCAGCTGCCAAATGACTAGTAAATCAGTCTCAACTGTTACACAAACCATATGAAATATAAGAAGTCACTCTTCAGTCAATTTGTAATTTATTTTTACGTTATAGCGTAGAGTTCGGATCAGTGAAAGTTATCAAACAAGATAAAATGTATGAAATTAGATACAATATTACACATAGATAATAAATACAGTACAATAATCATAATAAATAATAATAACACAACGGATTCTTTATAAGAAAAAATACGTAAGTAATGGAAAATGTTAATGATAAATACAAAAGACACCCGGGTTGTCAATTTATTTTAAAATACAGTAGGTAGACACATACAATATATTTTATATACAATTTAAAACTAATTATTAATACAGGTACAAATAATCAAAACACTTAAATAATGTACTTATTGCTCTTAAACAAACAAAAATTACTCCAACTTTTGGGTATGAGACATTTCTCGTAAGAAATTTTTTAACATCTTTTGACGTTACATGTTCAGTTAATGCTTTTACCATTCTCTTGTCCAATCTTATGTGTTGGTGCGGCCTAGGTTTTCCTTAAAAGTTTTAAGTTCTATTTTCATATAGGTAGTCGCTGTTACACAGCCTCCTTAGACACTTCACCAGACAGTAAACTTCTGTGATTTCACCCATAAACAGCATTATTTGCTCGGTGCTGCTGTGATGCATTGGGATGTCAAAAACAAAGTTGCTTAACCACTGTTCTGCAAAATAATCTCAAAACTCTGAAGTCTTTCGTGATATGGTGCATCTTCCATAATACAAATCTACCTAGCATCGACATCTCTACAGAAGGAATGCAGAGCAGAACACATTTTTAGGGAAAATCTCACCTTTGAAACTGATTTGTAGTCATTTGTGGGTTCTATTTCCTGAACCTCCCTTTACAAGCATTTAAAATGGAAACTATACCCAGTAATATGCTTCTAGAAACAATGTCGGGAGTGATAGAGAGTTCACCTCTGGTACGTTGGGTCCCTGGTTCGATCCCAGCTAGCACTTTGGGCTTTGGGTTAGGCAAACATCATGTACATGTTTTTTCTCGGTGTTCTCCTGTTTTCTTCCACCTTCTTCATTCCACCATTTCATTCATTTCTCATCACCAACGCCTCTTCTAGCCTGCACGGCATAACGGACGAACGTAAAACTGAAAGATTTCATTTTTTCCAAAAACAGTGTTCTTATAGGCATTATTGAGACTTGCTAGAAATCCAATTTGATTACTTGTAGATTCCTATCATTCACATGTAACATTACGCAAAGGAATATCACATATAACTATAGGTTTCACTCCATTGTCCATATCTGCCACTTATAAAACCCCTTTCTTTCTTCTTATATGGTTTAGGCCAAGGGCGCCCATGTTGTGGTTTCCAGGGTGGGGGGGGCAAGTATAAGCGACGTTTCAAAAATAGTTTCAAATTTTGCTGTAACTAATGTAAAAATTCTATTGGATTTTCGATATTATGAAGTACAATTTCCTCCAGGGGGGCAAGCGCCCCACCTTGCCCCCCTGATGGGCCCCCTTGGTTTAGGCGTCTGAAAAAGAAAAAATCTATAAACAATTTTCAATTCAGCTTGTACAGACGACTATACTTGACCAATAGACCAAATACCTCTCTCTTTATCGCATTCATTACTTTCAATTTAATCACGACACAGGTAATATCTATTTACAACCTTGGCAATAGCTTCTCATTTTTACACCAGGGTATATCTAGTCCTGCTTCTTGAGTACTTACCTTAGAAAAAGTTGATTCTTTTTCTTTCCACCGGTAATATATGTTTGCTGACGTGTGTTGACACTTCACACTTATTTTGCTTTTCGAATAGTTCCATGTGTTCATGTGTAACGCACAGAAAATCAATAATCTTAACCAGGGCCGGATTAAGGGAGGAGATTAGGGGGGACTATAGCGCCGGGCCTCCAGGTCGATAGGGGCCTCCATTCTAATCAAAATCTCAACTGACTATCTAAAAATAATCATGAAGATACAACCATCATCATAAAATAAAATACGACCAGAAATATGAAACATATTCCCTTAACTTTCCTACTGGACTTTCACAAAAATGTATTAGGTGAAGACAGCAGGGGCCACATATTTTTTCTAGCCCCGGGCATCTAAATAGGTTAATCCAGCCCTGGGTAATCTGCTTCAAACAGTTCACTTCACACAATGCTACTCTATTAATATTGTTTATTATTAGTGTTGCGAAATGACTGATTCAAATATCTCCAATGTACTCTAAAATTAGAGTAAATTATTGTATATGTGCATGAAAGACACTTTCATATCTTTAGCACATGCTACACGAATACAGATTTTATAGTACATGAGATAATTTAATGTAATGTCAGATATTGTCGTTTAAAGGTCCTATTCTCACGTACAGTATGAATTCAAGGAACTACAAAAACAAAAAGTAAAATTTTGGAATTATTATCTTAATTCCCAAAATTTTGTTCCATTATTATTGAGCGTATTTCAAATCTTGTTTGTTAATTTGTTAAATTGACTTTAGGAAGATCCCTTATTTCCCAATATTTTATGGTTTCACTATTTTTTTAGAAACTATCTCAATATCTTGGTAGATACACTTTCCCCCAAATATGAATTGTAATACAATATAAAATTATCCTTTTAGCAATCTATATCTATCTATCTATCTATCTATCTATCTATCTATCTATCTATCTATCTATCTATCTATCTATCTATCTATCTATCTATCTATCTATCTATCTATCTATCTATCTAAAACTCTCCCGAAAGTGTTCTCTGTCTCTGTACGTGACTGCTCTCATGAAATTAATGATGGCGTCGCTACTGCTCCTCGCCAAATTCAAGTAAAATTACGCATACTGTCCCTGGCTGAATTTGGCCACCAAATAGTGTAATCGTAATCTTTATTACTTAAATGATTGGCTATTTCCTCGTCAAATTTCGCTCAGATCCGACCAGTAGCTACTCAGAGGTAAAAGTGCGAGGGAACGCGGGAGGATGCCGTCCCCCCACCTCCAAAAAATATGTATAGCGTCCCCCCTACCTTTTCAGATTCACTTTTACCCTTGTATCTACCAAGAAATAAAATACTAATTACTTGGAAGCCGAGTGTGTTCCTGGTCGAGCATGACAACCAAATATTGTTATCTCTATTACTTAAATGATTGGTTACTTTCTCACCAAATTTCGTTTAGATTCGCCCAGTAGCTACCAAGAAATAAAGTACCGATTACATGGAAGGCTAGTGTGTTCCTAGTCCAGCTCGGCCACCAAATATTGCTATTTTATTAATGAAATGACGCGCTACTTTCTCACCAAATTTCGTTTAGATTCGCCCAGTAGCTACCAAGAAATAAAGTACCGATTACATGGAAGCCGAGTGCGTTCCTGGTTCAGCTCGGCCACCAAATATTGCTATTTTATTAATGAAATGACGCGCTACTTTCTCACCAAATTTCTTGTGCTCTGCGAATTATTCTCCTGTTGAGGATCCTAGAGTCACTAATCTAACTTCTTCCACTTTCTCGTGCTCTTCCAGCAGCACTTCCAGCTGCTCTTCCAGCAATTCTTCCATCAGCGGCACTTCTATTCAGCTTGGAGTACGATCACAGGTTCAGGAAACGTTCATCTCAAACCTTCAACAGAATGCTATTAATGTAAATGATCGGAGAAGATAAGTTATTGTTTAACCTCTGTATCCATCAATTTTATCTTGAAAAATTTAACTTCTGTTAAAGCATACATTTATTAAAACACATATTCCTTACAAAGACTGACTGATAAAATAATTACCCAGTAGATGCTACTAGCTATGCTGTATACAAAATATAACTACTTTGATTAGAATTTACAAACAAAACTAATAGATAAGAGCAATTTTGAAAACAGAAAAATAAATTATATTTCAATTTTTATATGCAAGTATTCTTTAATTACGAAAATTTCTCCTTTCTAATGTAATTTCTAGTATTGTACTGTATATCTTAAACAGTAAAGTATTATATTAAGATACATTGTGTAGTTACTCGTAGGATTTACTTTACAGACAAATTTTTTGTGACATTGAGTATCACAGGCTACGATACAACTATTACACGTAATATTGTTTCCGTACAATTAAAAATCAATTTATATCATAACTACGATTATAATAACCTATGTAACCTCACAACACATAAGTTATATATAGGGATAAAACTTATAAAGAGGTTTCTCCGACATGATCGACACGTTATTAATTATCATTTTCTTCTTGGATAGTACTTCTTCGATCACGTAAAAGAAAAACATAATCAAGGTTTTCTCCGAAATAAATTGACAGAATATAGTCACCGCTGATTATGTTTTTCTTTTGTAGATGATTTGAAAGGTGTTATTCAGTAAGAAAGAATAGCAATGGTGTGTGCGGGTTTGATGGGAGGAACATACGTACTAGGAGGGTTTAAGAGGAATTTCAACGCAAATTTCACATACCTATTTCCACCAGGTCTACTATCAGATTACTAGCCTAGAAATTCACGACGTCTGGCAAGATAGCCCCCCACTGTAGAAAATTGAAAGGTCATTTTTTTGTACTGCGTTTGTACCGCTTGTACCGAAAATATTTTTGTTTGTACCATTTTCCTTATAGGGTTGCTTGAGAGGTCAACTGGGGGGACTATCTTGGTGCCAAGATAGCTTCCCCGTATCACAGCACAAACAAATTAAATACACCATTCGAAAGCAAATCGTTTGTACCGTTTGTACCGAAAAAAGTTTTGTTTGTACCCTGATACTTTTCGAGAAAGAGTGGATGGCATTTGGGTTGCTATCTTGTAAGCAAGATAGGCCCTGTAATGTGTGCTTTTTCCATGCCCATTAATAAGTATTATGTGTTTATTCATCTGAGTTTATGTGTATTAAGAACTCTGGTTGCTCATTTCTAAAAAGAAAAAAGAAAAAAAGAAAGAAAGAAAAAGAAAGAAAGAAAAATGAACTTGTTGGGAATAAGTCAACGTTAAAATTGAATCAGCTAGTGGGAAAACAGTGTGAGTTCAAAATAAGCCATTTTGAGGTAAAGGCAAAAATAATACTAAAGATGTAGTACTACAAGTTGTAATGAAGAGCAGTACAATTTGCAAGACCTCGCACGTTATAGCAGAATGCTATAATGTCGACTGTACATTTGTTGCATTAACAAACGAAAGTTCTTTCTTCAAATATTTCAAAATGCGTTTTGTGGACTAGTAGTGTTTTTCCACTCACCGATTCAATTACATTTTCTGTATTTCTGCCCTTTTCCGTAAATAAATACCGTAAAAAGAATAACAGAATGTGTACAAATTCAGAAAGAAACTGGATTTACAGAAATAATATTAAACAAAGAAAAATAAAAAAATGTAAATTCACGACCACAGGTTTGTGCAGAAAGTGTAACGTTCCGGGTGTTCCTGGCCGGGATGTCACGTGACACTGTACAACGTCAACGTAGAGGATACCGGAAACCGAAAAGCATCACCCAAGAGGCTGAGTCGGGAGTGGTAAACGACAGTGTGAAAATTCTCCAGTGTGCGTTGAAGAAATGGTCACACTAGATCGATATCTAACATAAACTGGAAAGGGAGTACTACACTGGTCTCAAAGCGATTTGTGCCGACCTGTTGAAGGCAATTCAAGAGGATAATTTGCTGGAAAATATGCTCATTAACAATGAAACCACCTTCTACACATGTAGCATGGTCAACCGACACAACTGCAGAATATGGTGAATGAGCAGAAAAATGAGATTCTCGCGTGTGAACAAACTATTCCAAAAGTCAATGTGTAGTTGTGGATGACAAAGGAAAATGTATATGAACCATTCTTCTTAGCAGAATCCACAATGACAGGCATTTGATATTGCGATATGCTGCAGATGTTTCTTCAATCACAACTGGAGCAGGACTACATTTGGAAATGGTGATTTTCAACAGGATGAGAACCCTTCTCATTTTGCACTACATGTTCGTAAGAACCTGAAACACATATTTCCAATTGGAATAAGGCTAAGTGCACACTTGGATGAATTATGTATTGCTTTTCGTTAAGGTTTAAATTATCTGTAGTTTGGATGGATTTTGTATTTCTATGTGCTAGGAGTTACATTATCATTGTTGGTTTGATTCTGATATCTGTTTCTTTCAAAGAAATAGAATGTAACTTTATAATCACCTTTTGTAATAATTATTACTTGCCAAGTTGTGATCAAAGTTGCTATTTTGTAAACGGTATTTAAATAATTGGCTGAATTGAAAGAAAAAAAAATAAACATTCCTAAATTCGTTTTAAACACACACGTCAGTCAGAAGTTTCCTATCACAGTTAGGTTGGAATTTAGTGCATTTTTTTTTAACTGCGAGATCTATAGTTTTGCATTCGTTGAAGGTTTGGATGGAATTGATAACTAGTTATTGCATCCGTAATTAGTAATGTGCTAACGCGAACGGCCGAAGGCCATGATATCTTCGGAGTAGGATTCCTTAAAGCACAGAGGCTATATGAACTAAATCGTATTGGAGAGAGAATAGGACAGCCAATAATTTTTGGCCTCATCGGCGATCAAAGTTTGGCTATTCTCTTCATAAATAACGCCTTGGCTACGCTACTGACTGGTCTGATTTAATATACAGTATGTTTAGAAATTCAATTACCTAATTCAGGGAGATGATTTATTACATAAAATGAAAGAAAAAATGTTCTAATAAAGTTGAGTCGAAAAACACCTCCATTCACAGTTATAAACCGTCAAAAATACAAAACATCACTTTTTAAAATGACCTGGCTTGAAAGCGAAGGGACCTATCACAAGTGGTTCAGGAACTAGAAGTAATTAAGCGTCTGTTTTACCGGAGATGGAACTTATACTAGTTGAAGTGTAGTAATTCTTTGAACCGCTTTGGTAAACCCCATAGTTTTCAAGCCAGAATGTTTTAAAACGTGATGTTTAGCATTTTCGGCGTTTTATAACTCTGAAAGAAATTGTTTTTTCGACGAACGTTTCTTGGAACCCATTTCTCTCATTTGATATTAGAATTCGCTTCCCAGAGTTTAATAATCGAATTAGCAAAATCATGAGTGGAGCAAAGAAAAAATTATGCAAGCAAAACATAAAACATGTTCTATGTGATACACGATTGGATGGAAATTATAATTTAAATATTAAGTGTTGAATTAAAGTAATTTTTAAAAGGTTGTTCTTTGGTCTTCTTATATTATTTCTACTTTTTAATTTCGAGTGTTTAGTTTCTAATGCTCAATAAATTTATTTAGTTAAAATATTTGTTTTTTAACTCATAATTGAAAAAACGAATGATTCAAAAATGATATGATAGTGCTACAGCATAACTTGTGCAAAATACGTAAGATTACCATCTATTGAGACTATTTTATTAAATATTTATTTGAGTGATGAATGGAAAATTCAGAACAATTAATTCGTGTGACTGTCCATAGTATGAAAGATGGATGATCTAAAGAATAAAGAACATTTCCTGAAATATTTCCTAATAACTTGGTTTCGACGTAGGTATAGCATAGTATACACACAACCGTTCATGGAAGTGGAAGAAAAGAAGTAAATCACAGGAAAATAATATTATATGACAAAATTACTCTCACTTTCGCCAAAGAAAACCACCTTTTGCAGATATAACTGCTTTCACTATTCTTGGCATCCGCCTCCAGGGCCGTGCCGAGCGGGACGACGGACCCGGGCGCCGAAGTAAGGGTCGAAAAATTCGGGAGAAGAAAGGAAAAAAGATAGGAAAAATTGCTTGGAATATATATATGTTGGGGGCGCCGTCGTATACTCTTGCCCCGGGCGCTGATTTTTCACGGCACGGCCCTGTCCGCCTCACTAGTTTTTCCAACACCTCTGGTTGAATAGCTTTCCACTTGTCTAGGAGAATGTTTCACAAGTCATGCTGCGATGTTGGGCAACAAGTTCGCACTCACCTATCAAGTTCATCCACAACTTCTCGATAAGACTGAAATCGGGTGATTGAGGGTGCCATGTCATTAATTGTAGGATCCCTGCTTCAACTTGGGCTTGAAGATATGTACTGAAAAATGCTGATGTATGTTTGGGATCGTTATTGTGAACTAAAGTGAAATATTGTTCAATTAAACGGAGACCAAACGGAATGGGTTGTGATTCAAGAATTTCAAGATAATGTTCTTTCCACATAATGCCATCGATTTTAGTTAACCTGCCAATCCCAGCATATGAAAAACACACCCAAACTAACACAAACCCTTCACCCTATTTGACTGTTGGCATTATGCATCCCGGTAGCATTTTTTCACCTGGGGATCTACGCAAATATCGTCGTCGTCTTTCTTCAAACACTTCAAACTTAGACTCGTCTGTCCACAACACACGTTTCCACTCTCTGACCGTCCAGTTTTTTTGTGCGCACACCCATTGTAGCATTTTCTGTTTATTACCACGCCTAAGCAAGGGTTTACGCACGGTTATACGCCAATGTAAATTTGATTTCTGTAGTCACCGTTTCACTAACGGTACTAACGGACACTTTGTTGGAACGCGTTCTGTTGACACCAGCCGTTATTTCCGGTGCTGCTCCTGTTACGATTACTAACAAATCGTATTCGCATATCTTCAGCCTCTGTAGTCACTCGACTGTGGAACGTAAAACTCAAAGACTTTTTTTTTTTTTTTGTCACTCGAGACTTCCCTGGATGATGACGAACTTCTTGAGATTCGAAAGTGGCATATAGACTTATTGCATCATTCACGGTAGATTTAGCTATCCTTAACTTTTTGGAAATACCTCGCACTGAATGCCCTTCTTTATGGAGGGTAACCATTGCTGTTCTTTACTCAATAGGCACAGACTTTCCTCACAGCATCGTCTTGAAATTACGCACTTGCTTCTGATCAATACGACGATCTTCACCCACCCAATTCTACTAGTAACTAACGCTGCCTTTGACGGAAGCGAGGACATTCCACTAAGTGTATTCTATCTTACCTGAGCATAGTTTCTGACTGTTTCACTTAATTGCTCGTCCAGGGGCTCTGCTATATGCATTTGAAATTACTTATGTTTCCTTGGCGTTTTAACACTTTATTTGCAAAACAGGCTAACTTCTTAATTTGGCATATTATAATATATTGGTGTGCTCAAGTTATCACATGTATCATTTATTAACGTTACTACCAAGCATCAAGGTTATGTCATAGTCAAAGTAGCTTTATGACTAGCTTATTACTTATAAAGTACATGTCTGAACTTATGACAAGTGTGTAAGATAGGCTTGTTGTTCATACGTTCATACGTTCCAATCTGAAGATTTTTACCCTCAATTTCAATAGAAAGCTGCTAGTATCATTTATAAGTTTTACGAGCTATTGTAATAAGACATGACTTAACAACACACGAATTCTTTCGTAAAAGTAATTTCAATATCTTCTCAATCTTCGAGATGAGATCAAAACTTTCGAGACTGGGCTTAGTCTCGACTTGGTATTCGATTCGAATTAGAAGTGACTGTCTCAGGCTCTCTTTGAAATTTCGAAACGAAACGAGACCGATATCGTTAGTAGTCTCGGTCTTGGTGCCCCTTAGTAGACTCGATATCCCCTTAGTATATTGCTCTAATAAAATTTCTAGCACAACTACAGGACACACAAATATACAACATATACTGAAACAGGTTTATTATTAGAAGAATTAAACACAAAAGTACATACAAAACTGTTAATAGGTTAATTGTTAAAAGTTAAACAAATACAAAAGAATACATACAGAAGTGAACATATGATCATTTCTTTGCACAAACAAATCTTGTGGTGTTAGTTTATCTCTCAGTTCTTCTTTGTTTGCATCGTATAGGCAATATTATAAATTCTTACAGTTTAGCTATTAATACTTGAAACACAATGTTCGTTTAGCCAGCAGAAATCATTTAGTGGTTTAGAAAAATATGATGGCCGAGTTATTCGAAATGTCTAGATATCGGGGAGTCGAGTTAGCGGAATTGTGCTGTGTTAGTTTCAATAATAAATTCCACTAATGAAAGTAGCGAAAGGATTTATGAGAGCACATGAAACAATATTGAATTAGGAATAAAGAAAGAAAGATCTGGCACCAAAATTCAAAATGTTTGGGGATCTATTCTCTGTTTTGGAAGCATATTCTCGTAACTGTACGGAGAGACACGGGGGTTCAATGGTAGAGAGCTCACCTCTCATGCGAGAGGAGGTCTGGTTCGAAGCCAAGAAATAAATGTGAGTTTCTGATAGACAACATGAAGTCCATCCTTATTCTCAGAGTTCTTTCGTTTCATCTCACACATTTACATTCCACCAGTTATCTCATAATCATTTAGGTTTATTACTCAACTGTCTTCTTTCGCCTATGGAGCATAATGATGGAACATAAAGGTATAAATAAAAATTATTGCATTTCATTTCGAAACTGTAGAATGGTTATGTTCATTCTTCTTTGCTTTAAACAAATACCTGAACTGACCAAAAAAAATACGTATTTAAATTTGATTCAAGCGTTTTCAAGCGAGGTGAGTGGCCTGTATCTTTCGAACAAGACTGTCTGTTCGTCGTTAACCTCTAGTGCGTGAGGGTTCCTGGTTCGGTTCCTTGCCAAGTAAGTTGGTGGTGGACAACATCATGTTCGTGGGGTTTCTGGGGGTGCTCCTGTTCTCGACGACATTCTCATTAACTTCCCTTAATCATCAGTCTCCCTTAGTCTAAAGCAGAGGGTCATGCGACGTTAAACTGAAAGATTTCATTTCTCTATTCAAGTACTCCATTATTTAGAGTGTATTTTATAAATTTCTTCTTCAAACTTTTATTATTATTTTTTTCTTCTTTATTTGACGTTACTTATACGGAGAGCTGAATTCCTCAATTACAGAATCGTTCTACAAAAGTCAAAATTACAAATGTTCTTTCTTAAATGACGTTAAGTCATCTCAATTTTAAAATATGATTTACCTCGTCTATAAAGGACGTTCACAGCATAAATAAATAAAGTCAAGCACTACAGTTATGAGGAAAAAACACATAATTCTTCACTTTTATTTTTTATCATTATATGAATTATTTACAATATCCGGACTCAGATAGAGACCTTCAAGATAAAATATACCTATAATACGGTAACTAAGACTGGACTTTATTCCCTTATGCATTAAACTCGTCCAACGATAGATGTAGAAGACATTTTCGCATCTTCACACTACATCTAACTCAAAAATTGAATTAATATTACTATAACCCTCTTTTGCCATATGTATTAGCCCCCTTCCTTAGCATTTAAAGGAGAAAAAGTACCATAATTAATCGTGAGTGTTGTTAAATTGCAAAAATTCAGTTTATGTTTACTTTCACAAAGTATTTAAATACACCTGTTACTGAATGAACGCATTTTAAGCCAAAAGAATTTGGAGAATAAAGTACAAATTATCCAAGAATAACAATTAATAGTCATATTTTTTTTTTGTTTTCAACTATTTAAGTGACATCTAGTATTTACTTGTGGGAAGGAAAGCCAAAAAGGTAATCTCAAAATATTATGGAAATATACTCATGGTATACATACATTATATACATATATATATATATATATATATATATATATATATATATATATATATATATATATATATATATATATATATATATATATATATATATATATATATAAATATATATATATATATATATATATATATATATATATATATATATATATATACAGTGTCGTATTTAGTATTTTGAGTTGAGTTGATTTTAACTTTCCTTCCAGCAGCGAGGGTATATGAGACGGGACCTACCGGTACTGATTAACGGGGGGAAGCAATTGCCCACATGAGTTTGAGAGTTAAATATATTTTAATGGATTGTCTACTAATATACTAGGAAAAAACGTGAATCTACTCGTATGTCAGTACAGGATCTTACCCTCCTCAGGCAAATTTGAAATGTCCCTCCTGCAAACATACGTTGAATATTTGTAGTCTCATTTCAACTTAACTGATTTCATTTTAGAAAAGAAAAAATGAAATATTCAGTTTTATTCGTTTACATTTTTACCTGGAAGAAAAATGTTGAGAAATGGCAAGAATTGCAGACTGGTGAATACAGTCAATACACATAAATTTAGCCAGAGACGGAACATTGTACTGTGACAACGGAATGCTGTATCTTATGAACCATATTATATAGTGTGATAAAAGTAGGCTGTATCACATTAAGCATATTGTGTACTATGACAACTGTAGGCTATATCATATTAATCATATTGTGTACTGTGATAACGGTACGCTATATTTCATTAACCACACTGTTTATTGTAATAACGGTAATATATCTAATTAACCATACCGTGTGCTGTAATAACAGTAGGCTATCTCATTAACCATACTGTATAATGTGACAACGGTAAGCTATATCTCATTAATCACATAGTGTATTGTGATATCGGTAAGCTATATCTCATTAACCATACTGTGTACTATGATAACGGTAGACTATATCTCATTAATCACAATGTGTATTAGATAACAGTAGGCCATATCTCATTAACCATGCTGTGTACTGTATGTGATAACGGTAGGCTATATCTCATTAATCACACTGGGTATTGTGATAACGGTAGGCTATATCTAATTAATATTATTAAATACTGTCGTCTTGCTACTGTCATAATGAAAAGTTTGATTAGTGTATACTTCAGTACCAATTTCATCTCTAGTCCAGAATAAAATCCTAAGACGAATATTAGGACCAAAGAAGAACGGGAATGGGAAATAAGGTGAAACTTCATAATAAGGAACCGCATAATTTATATCGTTTACCAAATCATCAAGTCCAATTGGCTTACGTGGGCAGGTCAGATAGCCAGAATGAAAGAAAGTAGGAACTGTTTCAAAATTTTAATTGGAAATCTAATCGGAAAACAACTATTAAGAAGATCTAGGTGCAGGTGGGATGACAATATTAAGATGTACCTCGCAAAAATAGGAATACAAAGTAGAAACTGGATCCAGTTGGTTAAGGACAGAAGAGTCAGTGGAGAGCTTTAGTGAACGAGACATTAAACCTTTGGGTTCAATAGGCCATAGAGTTAGCTGGAGTGGTGATCGTAAAGCATCAATTTTACAAGAAAAATAGTTTTTCTTGAAAATTACGTATGAGGACTTGCCACAGCCACTTAAAAAAAAAAACTCAGTAAGTGCTACCGATTGGTTTACTGTATGTCTCTCATCTCTAGACAAAAGTTTTCCATTAAACAATAATGATATTGTATGATAGAATTAAGTACATATTTGGTGGGATCCACAACACTGAGCCCATATAAGATAAGATCCACTATTCAAAGTTAATTGTGAACCACTGGTTGGATTTGTATTAAAGGCAATGAACTCCACTGGAAAGCAAACATTTAGAGCACGCAATGTTGAAGGGTACAACATATGATCAAATGTTTGACCGTGACAATGAAGTGACAATTATCATAAGCAGAGTTCATAACATAAACACTAAATGTGAGAAAGACGAAAGCCATGATAGTGATTGAAACGAAGCAATTTGTATCAAGAAACAAACATCTGACTAGGTAGTTTTCGATACCCGTAGTATTATTATTAGTGACAACATGGAGCACGAACGTGAAATAAAAGCAAGGATAGGAATGGAGAGAGAAGCATTTATGAAGAAGAAAAAATATTTTGTAGGTGCTTGAATGAAAAAATTAAAAGAAAGATTCATAAAGTGCTTTGTGTCGAGTATTGCACAGATGTATATGAATTTAATAGAAAAATCTTTATAAAAGCTTCAATTTACCAGCTTAATATAGCACTGGACCACCTTTCATCCTCAGAATAGTTCTGATCCAGCGTGGAATGGAGTCATGGAGGTTGTGAATGGTAGTAAGTTTAATATTACACCATTCGGTGTTCAATTTCACGAGAGGGGATGGAAGCGAAAATACTTGTAGAATTATTGTCTTCAGAACAGACCACAGATGTTCAATAATGTTCAGGTCTGGAGGTTGGGCGGGCCAAAGGAGGTGTTTAACTACGTTCCGATGTTCCTCAAACCGTGCCGTAACAGCTCCAGCTGTGTAAATTATTGAATTGCCATACCTACTGAAATATAACGTCATTGTAAGGAAAGGATATTGCGGCCCACAGAATCACAGAGCTGCCTCGTTGGCATGTTTCGCGGTTGGGTGGAGACATTGGGGCTCATAAGTTTCTTTGGTTTTTAGCCATACATAAACACGGTCTGTGATTTGAAATATTGTAAGGTGAACGATGTTTCATGCAATCATATCATATGTTTCCACTTATCAAAGAACCACATTGCATATTTGCGACACCATTGTCGTCGCACTAAAGCATGCCACCACCATTTTCGTCATGCTCGTATCACATAACGAAGCAACAACAATTTTCCCTCTTTGGGAATAAAAGAAGTCGTCCACCACCGTCTGCTTAGTTCACTGGACACTGCCGATCTACTGGTCCTCACGTAGTAAGAATTGAAGTAGTCCTAAAACAGCACCACTAACAGCTCGTCGTTGCAGTTGCCACCTGATCTTTAGCAATCCAGATATGTCTCCAACTCGATTTTTCTACGAGTATTAAATTGATAAAGATGTGTATTTTTATGAGGCAAAAACATAGCCACAACATAAAATCGGCGTCAAAGGATTGAATGCTTTCGAAATGTGCGAAATTTGAAAATAGACAGATTTAGTTTCGTTCACGGGAAACTAATGAGAAACTGCTAGTAGCATAAGAAGAAAGAATTATATTAGAAGTAATTAATAATAGGAAAATAAACCGGTATGGGCATATCTAATAAATAACCTGTAATAAGGGACGTCATGGGCGGTATAGTGGAAGGAAAAGAGGGAGAGTGCGAAAGAGGGAAAAATTGTCAATATGAGGAGGTTAACTGAGGACCGTGGTGCGTGAAATCTGTCTTATAACCTTGCTACTGACCCCTAACAATGATGATTTGCATATAGAGCTTTTTCTAACAATTAAGAGCCTATTGTCCACGAGACGAGCAATAAGGGTCTGTACTCTTGTAAATTCGGTAGCAGTCCTACATCGTCTGATTCTCGAAAATAATATATTTTTCAAATTTCTGTATGAAGTATATGACCTCACTTTAGTTATTTATTTTTATTACAGTTAGTTCTTAGCATACATGAAAGGTTCACGAAGGAAATCCAAAAACCGACATTATTAAACCCCAATCATTATGTTAGTACATTGTATAACGACTTACGTATCTTTAAAAGTTAGTAAATCCGTCTCACTAGTGGCATATACTGGTTTGACGGCTTGGGATAACACTGATTTTGATAATACATGACTATTAATAATAATATCTAAAATATACATAAGAGTAAGCAGATGAAGATTGGGAAATTTTTGTTAAACTTTAGTTTTCCGACCATTTCAGCTCTCCCACTGTAAATCCTAGTGAAGCGTCATGTAGCGATAAAAAATATTAATTTTTCCTGGTATGAATCAAAACACTAAAACAGTATTTTGAGAGTAAGCCTTGGGTCACTTCTTGTTGACTACTACTCTCGTAAAAATTGTTTTTTCGTTTCGAATTTTAAAAGAGACACTTCTTACCTCATTCTGGGAGCAAGTTACACTACTAATCACATACAAAAGTATGATTGCATGTTATTTACAAAATATTGGTAGCTCTACAAAGGGCGCCGATTTTTCTGTAAATTGGGGGGGGGGGGAATTCAGACGCAGAAAGCACATATGAGGATTTTAAAACAAATTGCATTCAAATTATGTCAAATATTGTGAATTTACAAATACAATAAGGGGGCCCACATAAGCTTTGGGGGACCGTGCTCCCGCGGCCCTCCCGGGATCGGCACCCTTAGCTCTACAGGTGTTCACTTATAGCAACGTATGAAGAGTCTTATAAAGGATAACGAAGCTTCAAAATGTATTACAAGAAAATGACAATTGCTAATGTTCAATGAAGAAGATTACTGTGAGTTTACAAAGGCAGATAATCTTAGATTTGAAGGCATAAAACTGAAAATACTATCAAGATAGCAACAAAATAAATAGTGACTACAAAAATAAATCTATTTTTGAAATCCTTACGTGCAGCAGGATGTTTGATGTACCATTCGTCTCGGGTACGATCCCAAGCAATGTGCGTTTGTATTTAACATCGTCATACATACAGCGTGGTCCGGAAGTGGGCGTACCCCTAATTGTTGTTTTCTGACGGTTTTAGGTTCTACCCATATATGTTCGGTAACATTGCTTGGCATTGTCTGGGGGTTTCATAAAGCAACAAGTAAGAGACACTCGATATTATACAACATAGGAATTACGAGCAGCTGTGGAACACGCCTTCACCCTCGTGACTCCTGAGTATATCTGCAAACATGTGCGAGAACTTGGCGCAGAACTCAGCTGTGTTACGACATGGATGGTGATCATACTAATGTTTATGACTCTTAAGACTCTTAAGACTTCAAGGTAACTGTGTACAGACATTCTATCATAACTAACACTATAGAAAATAATGTTTGAACTAAAGTGGGGTACGCCCACTTCCGGACCACCCTGTATGTATTTTCTCTCGGTAGCCCTATTCCCTTCCATTCTCAATTCACTAGTTTTTCATAACCATGCACTTTCTAGTCATCCACAAATGTGTCACCTATCGCTCACCGCAGACGTATCGATTCCATCGTCGTTTAATATTCACTGACATAGCTAGTTTGACTTTATAAATTGAATTGTTTCTTATTATTATTTCGCTGTAATGTTTCCCAATATTTCGTTTTCGAGAAACCTTCAGTCCCTTTTGTTTAATAATAATAATAATAATAATAATAATAATAATAATAATAATAATAATAATAATAATAATAATAATAATAATAATTATTATTATTATTATTATTATTATTATTATTATTATTATTATTATTATTATTATTATGTTATTTTCACGTTAAACTTGATCTTATTTTGTACCCAAATAACACAGTATATTCTTGGGAAATTGTGCGAAGGTCCCACAGCTCTCACATGAGTCCTGGGACATTCAAAATAAAGGTAGAAATTTTAAGGATAGAAGAAATATCTTCGGATTTTGCCTTTGATGTGAGTCGGGTGTGCTTGTCATGAGACAATGTTTGGATGCTCTGTTCTCGCAAACAGCTTTTAAATATCTTACAAAAATCCTGCAGAAAGTCCAAACCTCCGAAACATACACAGACATCTCAATGTGTGCGGAACTGTTGCTGCAAAAAATGGAACTTTCCCTAATGCGCATCCGATATCCCTAAACTAAACGTCATATAAAAACGTGCAGAGAAGTAACAGTGCTATGTAAATAAAGCTTGTTTGAAAAGAAAAAAAAGAAAAAGAACAAGTAGCAGTGTCATAGTGTAAGCCACGTAAAGAAGTTTGGTTTGTGACAATTGAAGTTTGAATTCTTGCATACTCTTAATCCTTCATTTCCATCTTAAAAACTTTTAAAAAAAGAATGAACATAAGAAAATAGTAAATAATTAAATCTTTAAATTTGCGTAATAAATTGAAAGTAATTACTTTCAATTTTTCACTGTATATCACTGACAGATTAGTATTTGTGTATCCTGGTCATTATACTAACCCGCCAATTTCAACAGCACTGCAGTGTAGTCTATCAAGCAAGGATGATATCCATAATTACTTCCATAAGAATACATGGATAACTTATTTTTGATTCTATATCTCTTAGAATCAAATGGATGGATCACCTTCGTCAACGAAGTTGATTCCTACCCTCTGACTCTGTACATGCTGGCCAAAATTAATGGAGATCCATCATGTCTCTCCTGGGGTTTTGTGTCTCCCGAAGGGACACATAGAAAAACAGCGTAAACATATAAAGGAGTTTTGTTAAACCGAATTTCTTAAATATTATGTATAGTGCATATGCTTTGAATACTAATACTAATACTAATAATAATAATAATAATACATTTAAGGGATTTTTAGGATTTAGATTTCTGGGCTTTCTTCATCTAAGGACATTTAACCCGTCACGTTTTGAGGCATGACGTCCCTCGGCGAGCACACTATCCAGGGAAAGGGAGGGGAGAAAAGACTGGGGAAGGAAGAAAGCGAGCTGGGACCTATAAGTTAGGTACCACCCCGGCATTTGCCTGGTGTGAATGAGGGAAACCTCATTCAGAGTGGTTGGCCTGATAAAGCATTTTACACTTTTTCGACTGAGTGCCCCCACCGGGACCGCTCGCAGAAGTTCAACTTCTACGACCCACAATAATTAATTTACAGGTTGGTAATATTATATTAAATATTATAGCTTTAAATTTTGGGACTGAGAATTGTAAATAAGATTTTTGTATCAACTAAAAATATAACAAAATAATGCCGTAACTATGATATCATTAACAAACTATTTTAACATGAAGTGTAGACCAATTTTATAGTTTACTTACAAATCCAATTTTTTAAACAGCTTAAATTCAAATTGATATTACTATTTCAATTCCAAACAATTACTCACACTATAAAAGAAAAAATGAAGTAAAATTTTTCAGTTTTACGTTTCACGATTTTCCCATGAAAGTGTATGATTATGAAACAATTGGTGGAATAAGGGTGTGGGAGGAAATAAACGAACTGTGAGAAACTCACGATAGCATTGTTGTTCATTATAAAATCAAGTGACCTGCGATTGAACCAGAGACCCCTAGCACTAGAGTTGAGCTCTCTACCACTTAAGTACGGTGACTCACATTATTAGACACTAATTACATGGAGTTGGAAATTTTTGCGTTGTATACGACCATAAAATTACAATTTTTTAACTAGCTTTTTGCTTGTAAAATCGACCTTTCTTCCTAAATCTCTTATTTAAAATTAGCATAATACGGCACAAATTAATCAATATAGCCATCTTTAGGTGATGTAAATCTTAATTAGTTTAGCTATAATCACGGGCGCCCGAAGAAAATTTTCTAGGGGGGCCCATCTCCATGGTTGCTATATTACGTATTGCATTTCTTGTATTTAATATACGTGGTTTGCTATATTACGCATACATTTTCGTGAGCCAAGGGGGCAGCTCCCTGCACCCAGTGTTTCTTACAGACATGTTTTTAGGGGGGCACTGCCCCCCGGAGCTCTGAGAGTGCCCCCGGAGGAGACCAAAATAATAGGCCTACGTTTATAATATAATAAATAGAATAGTATCAGCAGTGCCCCCCCGGAATACTAAGTGTGCCCGCCCGGAACGTTATTTCTGAAAGAAACACCCCTCTTCGGGTGCCGATGGCTATAATTAAAAAATGAAATATACACTTATATAACCTTATTTCGTGCTATCAATGAGGACAAATACAAGTCAAAACTTGCTCCATAATTAAATAACTATTTTTTTTTTTTTTTTTTTTGAAAGATACATTTATGATCATGATGACAAGGTATTTCTAGAATTACTGTAGTCATGAGGTAATTACATAGAGTATTTCATTCACCAAAATATTGAGGAATTTTGAATACAATTTTAGAAGAAAAAGTAAACATGTGTTGCGTGAAAGTTAAAATATTCGTATTTCCAGATAAATCTGCAGAATGATGTAATTTCTTTAATAAAATGTCATTCTTCCAAAAGCTTTTCTAATTTGTATATATATTTTTTACTGCAACAACATGATGTTACGTTCGTACATATTTCACCATCAATTTTAATATCGAAACCTTGGTGTGTATATAAGTAAAATAAACTGTAATGAAAGCTATATTTGTAGCTGGAAAACGAGAATTTATTTACCATGGGAAAGAGTTTATGTTCATTATTTAGCTTTACGTGTCTTCTTATAATCCTTTGCGAGGTAAGTGTAAACTGACCAATGTTCAATTTAAGTTTTTCAATCTTTATTATTAACATTAAGATTGCTTTCCGAATGAAGTTTTAATTATTTGTAAATTTATTTATTGCTTTCGGAAATTTGGTTTCGTTTTAATATCCTACTACATATATAAAACTACGTGAACTGATATAAAGTAAAGCGGTACATCCGGTTGTCGTGGAAACTCGAAATTTGGCATGATTGTAGCTTTTCGGACCTAGCCCACAGGAAAATTGCCAAAAGTTAATATTTTTAAGTTTTAGGAGGTCTAAAGGAGGAATGAAGAAATTCCCTATGTTATTTAAATGGACCTTTTCTTGGACCTATAATCTCATGTTTTAGGTAGACCCTACTTGAAATTGGAATAATAACATGAAATTCAGTATACTTGTACTGCACATTTTCATTAGCGTTACCTAAGTAGATCACAAAAAAAAAAAAAAAAAAAAATACTGGGGTTTTAAGAGGAATTGAAAAATTCTCCCTTTGTTATTTTTATGGAACATATTCTACATCCCAGAATCATTGGTCACTTCCTGTAAGGCTACAATGATTAAATTTGATGCTTGTAGCTTTTCGGGACTAACCCACAGAAAAATTACGAAAAGTTAATATTTTTAATTTTTTAGGGAGTGTAAAGGGGAATGAAGAAATTCTCCATATTATTTAAATGGCCTTTCTTTGGATCTATAATCTCATACTTTAGGTACTTAGAATTGGAATAAAAGCTTCAAATTCGGTGTGCTTGTACGTTTTCGTTAGTGTTACCCATGTAAATAACCAAAAATAAAAATTTCCAACTTTAAAGTGCTTTTATGGAGAACTGAAAATTTTTTCCCATGTTATTTATATGGGGCATCTTCTACACTCCAAATATTTAGGCACTTCCGGCAGGATTACAATGATGAAATTTGGCATGATTATAGGGTTTCCGCGTCTAACCTACAGAAAAAGTTCCAAAAGTTAATATTTTTAGTTTGTAGTTGGTCTAAAGGGGAACGAAGTAATACCCATGTTATTTAAATGTGCGTTTTCTTGGGATATAAAATCCTATCTTTTAGGTAGTTGAAATAGGAAAATAAACTTGAAATTCGGTAGAATTGTGGGCTTAAGAAGTGCGAGGTCGTAGGCTGAGCAAACCCGTGAGTTTGGGTGCAAAGCCCCCACCTGGCCGAATTCAGGAAATATTAAGATCAAATGCACGAAATTCACTCTTGATACTAATGCTAATACATAAGAAATGCGAGGTCGTAGACCTAGCAAACGCGGGGGCATGGGGGAAGAGCCCCCAGCTAGCCAAATTTTCTGCTAGCCATATTGTATGGATTGGTCGGAGACGCATAAAGAACACCAGAAATTGAGGATTTTTGAAACAGTTTTTAAAATCACTCTCAAAGAGAACAACGGCTAAATTTAGGAAGGTTTACAATATTGGGACTTCATTACACCTTTAATACATATAAAAAAACTTGTACTTAGTAACATCGAACATCTCTAGGTTGTTGAATGTAAGCGTGTTTCTACTTGAAGATAAAATGCCTTTGTAGACACTGAAGCTTTTTCTACATTTATAGGCAGTCCTCTGGGATAACCGTAGTATTCACTCGGAGTGGTAACTACGTAGGTGTTGCAAATTACACATTCTGATTCTTCTGAAGAATAAACTCAAGTTTTCCTTGGGAAAACACTTTTAATGTTGTGTCCCAGAAGGAGATAGCCGGTTGTTTTTTCTTCTAAGCGTTGCTGTTCCAAGTTTCTAATGGTAATGGTCATAAATTTGAAACCATAGATACGATCGAACAGTTCGATTCAAATCATGAAATATTCTCTGGATGAAGAAGTTGATGCACCTTAAGGAACAGCACATTTAATTCACGATGATTAGGAAATTTGGAACATCAGAAATCGAACGTAAATGAACTCTAATCGTCTAAAATGGGATAGGAAATATTTGTAGTATACATATAGTACTAGTCTATAAGGGTGGAGCCATGAGACCTTGAGTAAATGAAGAAAGTGAAAGAATGAAAAAAAAAAAATGATCGAATGAAACTGAGTAATACGAGAGTTAGGATCTTTAGGCGCATGTTTGTAGCTTTGGGAGCAGAAAGGAGCTCTGCAAAAATACCTGAAATGTCAAATTTTGTTTTCAATTGGAAATATAGAAAACTTTTAAACACCTTTTCATTTCTTGATTTTATTATTATTATTATTATTATTATTATTATTATTATTATTATTATTATTATTATTATTATTATTATTATTATTATTATTATTATTATTATTATTTACCCTTTTCTGTTCTTTTGCTGTTACTTCGTAAAATTTTATCCCAAATTTCCTGGTCATCATGGATTAAGTGTGCTGTTTCTTGTGCGAGAATTTTGACAAGATTAAGCAGTTTGAACTTTCTATGGATCCAAACGACATAGGTGCCATTTCTAAGGCGCACCAACTTCTTCATTAAGACAACACAGATTTCATGATTTGCAAGACAAAACTGTTTTATAGCTATGGTTACAAGTATGTGGGTTCATCGGTGCGGTTCACCGAGGCGAGTGGTTCATTGGTGCGAGCTAGTATTTAATATCATATCGAAGGTAAGTAAATGATTTCTATTGTGGGATGTAGGCTAGTAGCTTTATTCTTGGGCGAGTAAAATTTGGTTGCTTATTTGCATCCCTGAGTTAAAGTGTTTTGTCAAAGAAAAATTTGTCTTCAGAAGAACCAGAATGTATAATTTGCAAGATCCATTTATCTGATCAGGATAGCAGTCAAGGGCGCCCATCACGGGGGGCAAGGTGGGGCACTCGCTCCCCCCCCCCCTTAGAAGATGCTTCGGAAGATCGAAAACCCAATAGATATTTTAGAATAGTTACCTCAAAATTTGAGACTAGATTTGAAATGTCGCTTATACTTGCCCCCCCCCCCTTGGAAACCACAACGCGGACGCCTTTGATAGCAGTGCTGGCTGGGAGCGCTAATGTTGTGTTTAACTGAGTTACTGGGTGAGCGCGGGGAACAGGGGAGCGGTGAGTCTCACTGCTGCAGTATACCCAACTGTTTTTCAAACTTGCAGTTTAGATGTAAGACCCGTCTCCTTTAGCCTAACCGGCATAAACGTGGGACGTAAAACTTAAAGATTTAATTTATTTTATTTTATTATTATTTTTTTTTTTTTACATGTAAGAGGCCTGATTTGTTTGGCTTTATAAAGAATGCCATAATATGTGGTTTTTATTGAATGCCGAGAAGGTTCACTATTCTTGCAGTAGTGTGGAATGCAAGAACAACAAAGCACAATTATTGAATATTCAGTAAGCTTCTACCATGCATTAAGCAGACTTTATAAAAAAATAGTTGACTATTTTTATTTGAATTCATTATAAAACAAAAGCAACCTGTAAAAAAAAAAAAAAAAAAAAAAAAAAACAGGAATAACGATGTCAATGCAATAACTAAGTGATTGGTTTAGGATTAATAGTTCAAAGCTGAACTGTGCAACTTTTCGTTTTCGTTAGAAATTCAGAATTTTAAAAGAATGAAGAACTTGTGACAAAACAATAGTAACTATCCTTATTAATTAATTTCCGTTTCAGCCCATTAGCTGCATAATCAACATGTTAATTTCTACAGTTTTGTGTGGGAAACATACAATGACAAGTACAACTACATGTCTCTGTTCTTAATATCATAAGAACACTAAATTCGGAGTGTATTATCAAGAAATATTTACAAATGAGTTTCACGTGCTGTATCGATGAAGGATTTCCGTCTTATATCAGACTATCTAATATGTGAAAAAAACAAACAAACTAGGGAATGGATGTCTTACATGGGTGATTTCACCAGGGGTTCCAGCGGGTTCGAACCCTATCAAAACTTATCTTTTTAAGCAACATACTTTATTTTATCTGCGTCAGGGGCGCACTCACAGAGCGTCAACCCCATCTTGGACTCCTCCAAATCTTCGACTATAGATTCCCCAAACAAAAATTTCTATAGGTGGTCGCTTGGTGTCTTGTAAAACGTGTGTGTACTAATACAGTGTCGCCATATGAGAAAAAAAAAAAAATGGAAAGCACTGGTTTAGAGAATTGCGGAATGTATTGTATGTTCAAAGAAAGCTAAAGTTAAAGCTTAACAAATATTACAATAATTGAATTTGTGATTTAAACGTACGTTTATCGGTTGACAAATTATTTTCGCGAGTTTTGGTCAGGTGAGAATTCTAATACGTGTTCAGTCGAAAAATATTAAAGTCCTCTTCGCTGGTCTAGTATTAACTATACCTCATATGCCTTTAATTTTTTAATAATTCATTTTCATTAATCAACCATCTCCTTTAGGCTAGAGCAGGCCCTTAGCCAGCCCAAAAATTTGGGGGGGGCGGTCGAAGTTTAGGGTCCCGATCCAACCACATTATAGTTCATCACCATATTATAGTTCACTGTTAAGCCTACACTGAAAATTTTAGGAGGGGTCAGTAAAAATTTAGGGGGTGGCCCCCTAGACCCCCCTGGATACGGGCCTGGGCTAGAGGAGATATCAATGGGACGCTAAACTACAAAATTTCACTTCATTTTTTCAAGAAATGTGAACTCTTTAGAGGGAAAAGGAGGTGATGTAGTTATTCACTCTTAATTATTCTAGTCTGGATAGCTCCCCTCCAGGGGCGTTATTTCAGACTTCGCTTGAGGGGACCAAGAGCACCACCGACATAAGACTTTTACGTTTTGTACTAGTACCACAATATTAGTAGAGAATCGATTAAAGTATATATATTCCTCAAACTCTTGGGGGCAGTTGTCCCCTACTTCCCCCTTAAATGACGCCCCTGCTTTTTTCTCTCGCCGTCCCACATTGGGCTTGCTGAGTACTTTTATTTGTGACCATCATGTTGCTTTTGGTATATTGTACAAAAAAGCACATGAGTTTAACTTTATCTTGATTTTTCTCCATTTAAAAGAAAATGTGGATTAGACCACTGTTGCGCTCACCCCCTCAATTGCTTCCCTGAGTTTGACAAACATTTTTTAAAAATTAATTGTATATTAAAGCCTGTGACAAACAAGCTCTGGAGACCCGGGTTCGATTCCCGGCGGGAGCTCATGTGGTTCGGATTCCACGTTAATCAGTAGGTCCACGTCTCACATAGCCTCGCTGCTGAAAGGGACGCTAAACTAAAATCAACTCAACTCAAACAAGCTCTGGCGGGAGAAGCAGACAACCAAGCGGTAAAGGGGTGTGGCTATGGCTAAGCAGACAAGCTACAGCGCGATCAGGTGGCATTGGATAGACATGGACGTGTACAAAATAAACGTGGCAATACCGCTGGCCTCTCATTTGCTAGCAGCATTTAAAGGGAACTTGGAGCGCGGCCTTCAAATGCCAAGATGTTTGTCATGCCGTTTGGTATAGTAGTAACAAAAAAAGAAAAAAAGGAAATCTTTATGTCGGAAGACAATCTTTCCTACCTTCACTCAAAAAAAAAACTAAGATGGCGCTACTGGGTAGAAGACACTAAATTGTGGCTCGTTTCAAGTGCAAAAAGCTGAAAGTCGAAGTTCACATGTACACCATATTTCACTGACAAAAGTTGGGATTGCTTTTGATTAGTAGCCTATCGTATAATAAGATTACTTGTTCTTGTGATTACTATCGTACAATACTTGTTCTTGCCGGAAGATAATCTCATATGATAGAATTTTTATGAAGGATCTTGAACAGTACATCGTTAAGAACGTGTATGCCATCCGGGTCGGTTGGAAACTCTTACTACTAATATACATACCAATGAAACACTCGGTAGAATCTATGTAAAATATCAAAACGTTAGATGTCGGCCTATGCGTTCTACTTTCTTGTGCAAACCTAATCAGTTACTATTTAAATACCAGAAAGACTACTTTCATTTTCCAGGGTAGCATAAATTATCTATCAGGGTTAACTTAGAACGAATGCGTTTTTGTTTTAATTATTATTGTACATTCTAGAACATATACCTGTTCACAGAAAAAAATGTTACTATGAATGTATTAATTGATATATTAGTTATCCACTTGTAATTCAGTTGGATAATGATCATGGGTGAAGTGTACAGATTACTCTAAAAATCAATAATAAGTGGGAGATTATATATTATTAAATAGTATAACTTAAAACGGAATTCAACTACTACCGAAACAAGTACTTCCTACGGCTGTTTAATGATCACGTATTCAGAAGCATGCCTGCACCAGTTTTTTCCGAAATTATTTATTTCTTACGTTTTTTACATTCTTTTACTGCAATTTCACTGTAACTTATGAATCACATGATTTGCAGTTGTATAATAAATATGGAAAATTACAACTCCTAGCTCGTATAAACATGTTTGCGGCTGTGACATCCATTGCTTTGTGCAACAACATACGTATTATATGTAATATTTTTCTGCATAAAAGAAATAGGCGTATATAAATTAACCGAACTATTATACATAATTATGTAAGCTCTATGTATTTCTTTATACTTTTAACGTTTATATTCAAGTAATTAGGCCTACTGCTACGTGGTATTAAATTTTGCGAAGTTACACTTAAGCAATTTACAATTTCGAATTATGTAAAATTCAAGTTTCGTGAAGGCTTAGAAAACGCATTACCTATGTAAATGAGGAGTTACTATTCTTCAGGAAACGAATTACTTATGCAAATGAGGAGATATTATTCTTCAGAGAACGCATTAGTTACGTAAATGAGTAATTATTATTCTCTAGGAAACACATTACTTACGTAAATGAGGAGTTACTATTCTTCAGGGAACGCATTACTTGCGTAAATGAGTAATTACTATTCTTCTGAAAACGCATGTTTTTTTAGGGAACGCATTACTTAGATAAATGAGGAGTTACTGTTTTTCAGGGAACGCATTACTTATGAAAAAATGAGGAGTTACTATTCTACAGGAAACGCATTAATTAGGTAAATTAGGAGTTATTATTCTTCAATGATGGCCATTTTATAGTGCGCTTCAGTAACAAAGGTATACTGCACTTCGGGTATAAGAGCAATATTTGCCTGCCATTTCCCAGTTTTTTCTTATTCTCTCCCTGACTGAGGCGATGATTCGCTGAATGTGCGTAAGTCATACTTTTCTGAACCTTTGTTCTATTTTGCGTATCACGTTTCTAATTTCATACAACTAGACCAAACTCTATGAAATTAATATATCTATATATCTATCTATCTATATTAACTTGCAGAATTAGCTTGTTAATCAAAAGTTACATTTAAAAAAATAAGTGAAAACAAAATAAAAGTCCTTATTCAGATAGGTATATTACGGTAGCAAGTTATACTCTTCCCGGTGTGCATGGGTTCAATCCAGTCGCGCACCCAGAAATTTTTGTTAGGAATAGTCCAAGCATTGATGGGGAATTCAATACTACAAGCTATTACGTCTATGTAGTATTGAACTGGTATCATTCTGCAAGCGAAAAAAGCATAAGTAATTGTAAAATATTTCGAGCAATATTTTCAGAAAATGCGATAGAACTAAATTGTTTTTATAGGAGAAAGAGTACAGATGAAGTATAAGATCAAATTTTCATGCTTCATCAGTCATTTCCCTGTTAAACAAGTATAGTTTTATTAAGAAGATACAGAAATGTGTGTTGAGTTAGGAAGTTTTGGAGACTTCGGACCCGTTAGACCACCATCGTGGGTGCACCTCTAGTTCAGTCCCATCTTCCTTATTCTAACTTCGCCTAACGGCTTACCAGCTACTGATGTCTCTAAGATAAAAGATTTTGCCATTTTTAGGCGAGATGGGAATTTTTATCTTTCCTAATCCCATCTAGCCTAAAATGGTGACAAGGGAATTTCGGTGCTTTATTATTAACCATCAGTGCTACGCAATTGGGACAACATTTGAAAAAAAAATCCTACGCTATTTATGAATATCTGTTGGACATCAATATGCAAATCACTAACCTAATTACAGTATTGATAGTTTTTGTCAGCATTACTACGAATATGAAACACTGATTTCTTAAATATAAATAAAACTATTAGAGTTGTGTTCGAGTGTTATTTTTTATTTTTACTTTACAGTATATTATCCTTATTCTTGGAAATATTAGAAATCTTTTATTTTAACGTCCCATGATTGTGTCCTTTATGCTAAGAGAGAGGATGATTAAAGCAAGTGAATGATGGAAGAATTGGTGGAATTAGGAAGTGGGAGGAAACAGGACTACTCCCACGGACACGATATTGTCTACCACAAACTTACTCGGCCAGGGTTCGAACCAGGGACATCACACACGAGAGATAAGTCCTCTACCACTGAGTTACCATAACCCCTTTATTCTTGGAAAAAAAGGTAAAAATCGAGAGGCCATTCTCTAGAATCTCATGGAGGTTTTAAATTTTTATATCTAAAATTGTTTACATACAAATCAATGGACGAGCGGAGAAATAGACGACTGAGGATTGGATAGATAGAACACATCAAAAATAAAATTTTTCACATGTATGGATCATGAAACATGTAGCGATTTTTTTAAAACTGTCCTCGATGTTCCTGCGTTAGTGTCCCTGTCGAGTCTGGTACTCATGAACAGTGTATGAAAGGAAATATAACATTGAGAAAGACTTCTAGAAAAAATAGTTTTGCGCTCACATCTGGTGGAACGGATCTCCGTTTCGATTCCAAGCAATGTAAATTTGTAGTTGCGGTCGTTTTCTGAGGGTTCTCCCATTTCCTCCTCACATATTATCATTCCACCATAATTTTTCATAATCATTCACGTTACCTCCTTTAGACGAAAGGATGTAACCATGGCATGTTAAAAGATTTCATTTCGTTTAGCCCTTCAGACCCAGCTTTCTGACCGCACTGGAATACCACTTCTTGTGAGATCAACACAGTCAAGCACTGCCAGATCTGGACAGAGAAAAGATGGGTGGCATATTCGTACTCATGAGGTGGTATTGGCATTTCGGTATCCATCCAGCATCGTGGGGACAGTTGGGAAGCTACTGGAAAGAAAGTGTTGGATATAGAAACATGGCACAAGATGCTTACATAGCTATTACGGAGTTAAGAGAGATATAGCATGTGCAAATAAAGATATATTATTATGGTATAGATTATGAAGATATAGAATAAGAAGAGATTGATTATGAAGATAGAGATTATAAAGATAGATTGTGAACATATAGTTTATGAAGATATAGATTACGGAGATTTAGATTGATTTGTGAAGTCAAGGTTAGTGTAATTGTGTATTGCGATAGATAGAGTGATTAGCAAAGATTATAATGAAGATATATGGCACAGATTAAGAATAAAGGTTACTAGAAGAATATAATAGTGTGATTACTCTCTTAAAAGATTTCTACATTAGCGAAACACACTTGGTGTTTCTTTAGATTATTTTACAGAAAGAAGTAGCGAATCCTATTTAGAGAGCCAGCAACATTAACGGACTGGTGTACTGACCACATATCTTCCCAAAGGAATGAGTATTTCAAGTCTTCTGGTAGGCCCTAGCTTTCTAAAGGCTGTTGTGCCAATGGTTTAATTATAATGAATCTATACTGTACTTCTGAGCGTCTGTATTCTATTTTTAAAATCACTGAAGTAAAATTATTACATTTAGTAAGATAAATATCTTCTTTATTACAGATTCTTCCAAATGCTGATTCGTGTTGCGTGAACAATCCAATTAGACGTTGCCTGCCTCAGCGATATTATAATGAACATTTAGCGTGGTTATTACCATCAAATACGATGTCGGAATTTGGATATGCAACGTCTAAACCTACAGTAGCAGCTGGACTTGTGCAAGGGCTAAGTCCGCTACAGTATCCATACATGGTAAATCAGAAAGCAATTTATTACGATCACATAATTATTATGTGAATGTCGCTTTAATTTTAGTTTTTAAAACGTATTATGTAAATGTTATATTTTAAATGTTTATTTTAAGGTACAAGTTATCCTTATTAAGTGGCTTGCCACACGTAAAAAAAAAAAAAAAAAAAAAGCTATATATTTGAACACATTTTAGACGCTTTTAGAAACTGTTTTGAATAGTGTTTAACGTGTCAAAAAAGTGTTCTGTTACTAAACAAAAATCTAGAATACCGTACATCCTAACAGTGTTCAACAGAAAGTGCCTTAAAAGTGTTCAAAATGTGTCCAAGTTGTTTATGTATCCAAACAGCATACGTTTAGAAACGACTTTTAGACACGGAACACTTTACACATTACCGTCATTCTTTGAGCACTCCCGGATTATACATTTTCACACTTTTAGATACTGCGTTTTCCAAGTATGTCCCAGACGACTTTGCAAAATGTGTCATAACTTTGTCTTCAAAGTGTTTTTGGCGAGAAGATGTGCTTTAATGTTTCACTAGACAGTGTTCTGAAGAAATAACGCTTTTTGGACATTTAAACATTATTTCATCAACTTTTCCCTTTAACCCATATATTCCCAAGATATTTTTTTATCGAGTTTTTAATTCTTCTTTGGTTTTATTTATTCATCAGGTCTCATGTAACATGAAAAATGTTGTTATTTATTTTTCTGACCATAAACCTTTGCGCGGTGAGGCCGCCCCAAAAATGGGGCAGTGGGAACTACAGGGTACGTGCCACCTGATACAATATAGCTCCAGAAATGGGGCAGTGGGAAGTGGAGGGTAGGGTAAAATTAATACCAGATAGACATGAATGTTTCTGTGAACTCAATTTGTGTTGTGCATAATATGTGCTTTATTAAACTTAGTGTTAATATTATTCTTAAAGATCTAATGAAGTGCTTTAGTATTAACTAATTCAATGTTACATCTGAGCCTTAAGAAAATATAAAAATTAACAATTTTAGACATACAGGCATGAAACCTGCCTTTAAACAAACACAGTTAAACATTTTTCAGGCATTCAAAAATGTCTGCAAATAAAAAAGAATATCTAAAAGTAAGACAACGCTTTGTGCTACGATCATTATGAGTGGAAAGCAAGAAAACATTTAGCATGAAGTTCAACTTCACATTTCACACATATTTTTGTTGTATTCTTGTGACATTGTCCACATCTTTTCTGTGTTTCACTCGAACCAATACCATGTCCTTTTCCGTCCAGTCGAGCTCTTTCTGGAACACGTTTCTTTCCTGGCACTGATTGAGGTGTTCTACCCATTGGTAGGCGTACAGTATACATTGCCAGATACGATTGAACCACTATTCTAGTAAAATCCAAAAAGCTCATGCAATTTTTTTGCCTACCACTCGGAGTTAGCTTATAAAGCTGATATGCGTTGCACATTGATGCATTCAAAGGGTGCATCAGTAGCTGCCAATACCATTTCTTCATTCGAATAGACACCCTATATGCGGCAATATTTTCATTTAACCAGTCCACGCCACCCATATACATATTGTACTCTGCCACCATGCTGGTTGATCAACATCAATTTTCTTTTTTGCTACTTCACTCCAGCGTTTAGTTTTCCCTAGCGGAGCTACACCTACCTTGTTTGAAGCAATAGTTACAACACTATTGTCTTTGTATCTGACAATAGTTACACCTGACGAAATGTCTGTAACTTGATCATACGATCCACGAGGCAGTTTCTTCATTCCTTCCGGTTGTTTTAGAGGTGTCTTTTCCACTCTGTTCATCCGCACAATCCCTGTTCCATCATGACTTTTAATTCCCAGTGTTTCCAACAGACGCACGGATGTAAAAAAGTTATCCATATAAATGCTGTATCCTTCTCCTGCTGGGAGCCTTTCAACCAGATTTAAAACAACTGAACCTCCCACCCCGACTTCAGGATTTGTGTTTCCCGTTGAAGCACCCTGATAAGGTTCTTCAGAAATTAAATATTCTAAACGTGTACACATGGCCGATATTTTAAACCCAAATCTTATCGGTTTTCCTTGAAGATGTTGCTTAGAACCATGGTGCCCGAAGTATGGTACCATGGACTCATCAATGCTCACATATGAATCTTTAGGAAAATACTTTAACCAACGTTCGTTTAACATGGTCCATAGTGGTCGAATTTTACTGAATTTATTACTGCAGTCAAGCTTAGTATTACCACAAACATGTATATAACGCAATATTTCTTCAAATCGATTTCTAGACATGGTCTTAGCTACTCCAACATGATGGGTATCTACACCCAGGTCCCAATACAAACGATACCTGGAAACCGTACAAAAACCACTAAGCAAAAGAATCGCGAAAAATAGTCGCATTTCATTAGGAGAAACATCAAATTGTTTCTCATCTTTCTGAACAGCGTAAAGTCTCGAATATTTAACGAAGAGAGAAATAACGTCATCGTCGAAGAATAGTTCAAAAAGATCAACAGGAGACACATCTTCTTCTAATAATTCTGGCCTTTCCCAGGTACGTGGAGGTTTCGTAGGAATATCGACCCTCTTCCATTTCCTAATTGGAAGTGAATTACGTTTTACTTTTTTTTGAGCGGTGTGAGCTGCTGACACTAGCAGTAGGTGGTTCAAGTTCACTTTCCTCTTCCAACCCTCTTCTGTCCACAACAATTCCGTTGCACGTAATTCTTCTAATTTCAAGCTCACCGCTTGCACTAAGCTGGTTACCAGATAGGTTGTTTATTGATGCACTTTGGCAATCCTCGTCCCCGCTGTCTTCGTCTCTCAATTGTGAGTTCTCAGGAGGAGTGATATAAATATTCGCATCTAGGTGGTTGTCCTCTGCTTCTAAGATGGCAGCAATTTCGTTAACAGTCAACCTGAAGAAAAATAATATATAAAGGATATATTTTAGTGTGAGTAGAAGATATCGTTCAAAAATGTCTAAAACATATTTTATACACTTAAAAAAGAATATGTTCTATAAGTTAAACTTTAAAACAAGTAAAATACCATAACAGCCCATAATGTTTGCAGAGCTGAATCACAATGTGAACAATAATTCTATAATTCATATGGGATGCTGTCGTACTCGAAGAAACAAAAAGAAGGTAGTCTTTTACACATTCGGTTTTGAAATTTGCATTGTTTCATACGCTAGAACAATTACTATATTAATTACTTATTGTGCCCATTAAAAAAAATTAATGTTCCAACCTAAATAGCAGAAAGAAAATACCATACTTGAAAGATTATAAATGTATTACTTTTTTATGTAGAATACTTTAAAAGTTTGTATAACTAAAATGTGTTAGTTGATGAAAATACTCATTTTAGACTGCTATCACTTAAGGTTCTGTCGCATGCTTAGAAACACACATTTTAGCTAAAAGGTCTATTTCTGTTTGACTGTCCTACATTTTCCCTAAACGTATCCGTACAACCGATAACTATACATATATAATATCCTTACCACCTGTTGAAGCTGATAGAAGTGAGAGAAGGTTCGGTAGAAATAGGTATAGCGATAGTTCTTTCGCTTAAATCAATCCTACCTGACAGAACTAGCAATATACCCAAAGCGTAATATGCTCAAATGTTAACCATCTCTGGTGTTCCCAGTGCCCCAATAATTGGGCAGCAGGCTTCTTACAATAGGCATGCCTACAGTTCCCACTGCCCAATTTTTGGGGCACCAAAGGTTTGGTTGAAAAACAGTGGATTATAATAATAATTGCCAAATATATTATTATACCTAAATTACAGAAGTTCGAAAACAACAAATCAATAGAAATAAATAAGAAAATCAAAGTATTAGTACTTTAATACCTTACCTTCTCTGGTCTGACATCGTGTCTTGTTCTTCAGAAAAGTCCCCACTATAAAACACACAAAGGAAACAAAAGACAGTCACTAACCGAATGTTGCAATGTAGCCAGATACTCCAACTAATGATCCATAAATAATAGAGTTTTAATTTTTTTACATTTGTTATTAAAAAATCGGAAATATAGCGCCCAATTTTTGGGGCAGTGGGAATATATGGGTTAAATATATTCTAAAAGTGATCAAATAGTGTTTTATTTCTAACACTGCACCAGAAATTTATTAATTCTTCATACCAGGGCAGGAGTGGGAAACAAAAAAAAAAAAAAAAAAATTGCAACTACTTTTTTTTTCATAAAGAAATAGTACACAAATACTTGTAAAGTCTCCTCCTTTAAGTCGCCACATATGCTTAAAAAGTGGTATGGCCCATGAGATAAGAAATAAAGTTTTCTCCTCTCGTCTTGATTCTCAAAGAATTATTTCCCATCTCGTCTCGATTCTCTAAAAGTTTTCGCATCTCGCCTTTTTCTCGTCTCGTTTAGTAAATGGCTTTAAAATTAAGGAGACAGTTTATCTGAAATTTACATATAAGTAAACACTTGCAAGCCAGAGGAATGAATGTCTTCTTCGATTTGATATATTGTTTGGAATATATCATTCAACTAAAGGTTACACATTTTAATTTTACCATGAACAAGGATTACACATTTTAATTTCTAGTGAAACATTAAACTGTTATTATTTACCAGTTTTTAGGTTTATTTTTACACGTAACCTCGTAATTATATATTTTCCAACATTTGCTAAAAATAAATACTTTTGGCTCTTCTATAGAATGAGTGTGAGGTATTCTGATTGTAATTTATTTATTTTGAGCTCAACATTATTTTCCAACGCCGAGGTTACATAATATCGTGAACCTACAGTTTGATATAGTATCTAAACTATATGCTGCTGGGAATCGAACCTATTTCTGGCGTGTCGAAGGTGCGAGTGCCAATCATTTAACCTCGAGACAGTTCAGAATACAAAGTACTATGGTTCAGTAATATTTATAATTATTGTATAGGAGCTGTCCTTTTCATAGAAATCACTTAAAATAGTAATGATATTGAAAAAAAAAAAGATGTATAACTCAATTTAAGACAAAATTTTCTCTATTGTAGGATCATCTTCAGTATCAAGTCGTTGCCTACCCTGGATTGCTTCCGTCACAAGGAACTGAATCAACTATATTGCCGTCTGTTTTGATTTCTCATACTCCTTGGTTTCAACAACAACTGTCAACTTCTTTGTCAACGTATCTGATGAGTCTTTTGGAAGAAACGTGTTCCATAGTAACTCTTCTAATACTAAAATTACTTAATCCTGTTTTGATACCAATATTAAATCAGTTATTTGCATCGTGTGCTCCTCAGCGATCTGTTGAACTGCAACTTATTCCTAATATAGCAGAGACTATAACAGGATTAACTCAATCAAGGATTCTGTCCCAACAACCTCAAATTAATTACGCACCGTTGACAGCTACATTATCCACAGAATCTCAAACTTCTAAACTTCCCGATTCATCGTTACTATCTCCGTCAACTTCAGTGACTGATACACAATTGATAAATGCGTTACTTACTGCACCTGAAAATCGACAAGGTAATGAAATAGTATCATTACACTTAATACCTCAAAATCAACAAAGTGACGAAATCCCATCGACAATTTCGTTACCCTCAATATATGAAAACCAACACACCGATGAAATGTCATCACCATCTTTGTTACCTTCAGTACCTCAATATCAACAAATTAATCAAGTATCGCCACTGGTTTCATTATCTCCAGTGTCTCAAAGTCAGCCACTCGATGAAATTCCCTCGATAGTTTCCTCACCCTCAGCACCTCAACACCAACAAGGCGATCAAACAGAATTTCCAACCGCATTATATTCATCTCCTCAAAATCAACAAATTGACGAAATACTGTTATCAACTTCGTTACCACAATACCAAGATATTGATACCACGTTGTCCTTGCTTGCTCAAAATCAAGATATTGATGAATTTTCAACGGCGGTTTCGTTATCCTCTGCCCCACAAAATCAAGAAATAGACGAAATACCACTAGAAAGTTTGTTATCGTCAATATCTCAGCATCAACAAACTAATGAGTTGCCAATAGAAGTTTCTTTATCTTCGCTACCACAAAGTCATCAAATTGATGGGTCATCGTCTGAAACTTTATTGTCCGCGTTATCTCAGGAACAAGGTACTGATGGATTAAGGTCAATAGCTTCGATATCATCATTCCCACAAAATCAACAAAAAATAGACGAAATTCCTTTTGAAACTTTACCCTCAGTATCTCAAAATCTAGATAACAATAAATTATCAACAATAGTTTCAATATCGTCAGTTCCAGATCAACAAATAGACGAAATACCATTTGAAACTTTGTTAACCTCAGTAGTACAAAATCAAGAAAATAATGAATTACCAGCAGTAGGTTCGTTATCTTCAGTCCCACAAGATCAACAAATAAACGAAATACCGTTTGAAGCCTTGTTATCCTCAGCATCTCAAAACCAAGATAGCAATGAATTACCAGCAGTAGCTTCCTTATCTTCAGTCCCACAAAATCAACAAATAGACGAAATTCTGTTTGGAACGCCTCAAAATCGAGATATTTTAAAGTTACCACCAGCAATAGTTTTAATATCTTCAGTACCACAAAATGAACACAGAGACGAAATAACATTTGAAACTTTGCCAACCTCAGTTTCTCAAAATCAAGATAATAACGAATTATCAGTAGTAGATTCGTTATCCTCAGTTCCAGAAAATCAACAAATATTGTTATCAACTTCATCATCCTTGCAACCTCAGCATCAACAAAATGATGAAATAATCTTTGGAGCATCTCTATCCTCAGATCCTGAACATCAAAAGAACGGTCAAATACCATTAGTAGTTCCGTTATCTTCAGTACCTCGAACTTCGCAGGATAATAATATACAGCTACTAGCGCCATCACCCTCAATTCATCTAAGTAATCAAATTGATGACAAGTTGTTAATAACGTCGTTGTATTCAGAGCCTCAAGTCCAAATCCAAAGCAATGGAGTTGGATCACATTCACATCCTCAAGCTGTATCTTCGTCAACTCAGAAAGTGGTAAGGAAACCATTGAGAAGAAGAAGACGAAGAAGACAATTATAGATTGAGCCGAAATTGTATCTATAATCTTATATCAAAACTCATATGTAATCGTCGTTCATTTCCATAACATTTTCGTCTCTCTAGCGCACAGTAAAGTTTTCCAACTGGGAAACACGGTATTGTACTTATTGCAAATAAGAAAATTTAGCAGACTCAGTACAGTGAATGTTAGGTAAAGTTTCATTCTGCTACAATTCATACGTGTGTTGACTTTCATACTGGGATATTTTCATTCGCTGACTATAAGCTAAAGTAAGAAACGGTTAGCTAAAGTATAGTTTATTGTCTCTTATTTCATCCGTAAGATGAGTTAATAGGAGTACTACCATAGAAGACAGCATATGCCCCTATATTTCTAATCTTTTTTTGTAGAGTGACAATATATCTCTTGAATTTGATTGAATTATTTGAATATTGTCACTCTCTGCAAAATATATTGGAAAAACATACGGGGACCGTGGTGCCATCTATTGGTGACAGTGGAGCCTTCATATTTACCTTAAAATAGTCCTTGTCTTCTATTTTTGTAACCCATTATCACGATGATTTTTTCTTTAATTATACTTGTTTCAGTCCTAAGAGTCGCGGTGTCATAGTTGGTAAGTCACCTACTTACTAACCGGAGAGCACGGTTTCGATCTCCGGTGAGGGCAGGTTTTATTCATCGTCCTCCTCTCGTTCCGGTGAGTCTCAGGGACTCATCCATCCCTTTGGTGGCTAAGGTCGTCCTTAGGGTTGTGTTGGACATTTCCCTCCCTGCAGGTCCCAAAGTAGAGTAAATGTGAAGCCATACACTCATATCACGTGAACCTCACTCAGTGGTGTGCACAGAATTTCATCAAGGAAGTGCTTAAACAACCAGGTTCATAGTGTTTCAGGTCAAGTTCTTTTCTTCTTTGTATAGTACATATCTTAATATGATAAAGGTATATTTTCCCATAATAACCAGTTGAATGAGGATTAAAACTCAGAACCAATCAGGGGCGTCATTTCGGCCCTCAGGAAGCGGAGCCAATTGTCAGCCCTGACTTTGAGATATGTATACATTTCCACCAAGAATATAATATTATATTAACGAAAACACGAAAATCTACATATATCGGAATCTTCTCCTCCCCTTTCCCAAGCAAAACTTGAAATGAGATAAGTGGACCTAACTTCACTTATTTTAACCTTTCCTTCAATCAGTAGCGTACCCAGGAATTTATTTCGGGGGGGGGTCCAAACTAAATATGAAGCTATTTTATATTAAAATTGCTAAAATTGCCCCTAAAATGAGGCTAAATTTTTAAAAAGTCGAAATTTCGGGGGGGGGTCCGGACCCCCGTGTCCCCCCCCTCCGTACGTCCCTGCCTTCAATCACTTTGACACCTGGTACTCCTATCAAGAGGGTGGGAGTTTAAAGCGCTAAGTTTCATATCCTTTCAGAATATCGGGATTTATACCTCGAACTATTCCTATTGCTTACACCACATCTTCTGTCCCTTTTTGTTCAATATATTCTTATTGTACAGTAAAATATGATAATTTTGCGTCATTTTTCGTATTTTCTTGTTTGATATTTCATACGTATGTATTCAAGTACCAATTCATTCAGTCAGATTTCTCACTTTTCAAGCGAAAACATAAGCTAGCTATCATACAACTTTTCATTTCACTAAGTGTTTAACAATTATATTTTTATAGTGATGTATTCCTTTTTACTTGAAATTTCCTATATCAAAGAATGAAGCTAAAATGTATCGATTGCACAGCTGACAACTACCGTAACTGTTCGCTTTCAGTAGACTATCTCTATACGTTGGTTTTATGACAACATATGACTTTCTGCAAGTACATCCGCTAATACAGCTACATTCCCCCCTTCCCCCTCGTTCACTCCTACAACAACAGTTGCAGAAGGTTATCCCTTTCCTCTCAGTTATTAATATTTAAAGAAATTAGGATGTTTAGTAGAAAACCAATGGCATATAAAAAAGAGGAGTTACCTGGATAAGTATCCCGTTTCTGCAATATATTATAGAAAGATATAAATTTATTATATTATGATATGCATTAAAATCACGCATGTCCTGAACCAGTATGAACTTGGGTTTCTGAATGACTTCTTGATGACATTTTGTTTATGCCACTGGTAGAATCATAACCATTAAATGCATAAATGGTACACCAAATTCGATAGAATATTCATTGTTCAATCACACATGTTCCACAACTCAAATTTCATTACTGTCCAACAAGGGCGCCATCAGGGGGGCAAGAGTGGCGCTCGTCCCCCCCCCCCCCGAAGAGGAAATTATACTTGGGAATATCGAAAACCCAACAGAATTTTTACATTAGTTATAGCAAAATTTGAAACTATATTTGAAATGTCGCTTATACTTGCCACCCCCTCCACTTGGAAACCACAACATGGGCGCCCTTGCTGTCCAATGATCTGACTTTGTGGATTAAAACAAAAATAACCAACTAATCTTGACTTGGTACAAGTTATTTTGTTCGAAATTTACTGAATGGAATTAGTATTTTCTACTTAACAATGACAAGTTTGTAAGTTTGGAAAAAAGATATTATTAGCCAATCTATTTGGGTAATTAAATTTAATCACTGCTTTAAAAGGTTAATTCATTTGTGAAGTTATCACAGAAATATGAAATAAATATTCAGTAATTTTTATTTACTTGTGTAGACAGAGTACACTATAAATTGATGATTAACTTCAAAGCTGTGAAAAAAAAAACTGTTTGACACAACATATTGGAAAATGTTAAAATACTATCCAGTAGATGGGAGGTCAACTACTTTATTAAAATAAGTTTCTGCAATGTAATGTGCTGAGTTTAATGAATTTGGCTTAATAGGATTAATAATAAAATATTAAAATCACAGTTCGATACTATGTGTGCTACTGTGTATAAAAACAATTTTTTTAATGTTTATTGATTTGAATGTATTTTCTTTGTATTTTTATATTATTAAATATTCATAATTATTTCAATTCTTGAATTATTGAAACCATACTTTCGTATGTTCCCCTGTGTGAAAAAATACCGTTTGTTATATTACAATCTACTGGGAATGACAACTTCTTGGTCTTCAACTGTGTTTACTTTATTGGTAACAAGAACATTTCTCAGTTCAGACTTTGAAATCCTAAATGATAGTTCACTCAAATACTGGTATTGTTAAGTTCTTAATTTCTCATTACGTGGTGAAGAAAGCCAGAAGAGAGTAGAGGCGGATTTAGAATATAAAAACTGGGAGGGCTAACCAGGACCTAGACTATGATAGATTAGGTACCTTGAGTTTATTATGAACTTTGAAAAATATACTATATAGAAGAGTTTAAATTATTTTTATCACTCAAAAAACTGGCGGGACCCGAGCTAGATCTGCCTCTGGAGAAGAGCAAATTATAAGGGGTAAAGATCGGAGTGTATATACAGCACAGGCTAAACGATAACATACACCTGGCCTGGATGCAGAAGATATATATTCGGAACACATTTCAAATCGGATTATTGGGGGGAGACAGTCCCCCTCAGTTCCAAGATTGGAGAGGACATGTCCCCTTAAACCCCCGGGATTTGCGCCAGTGCAGAAAATAGCTTTTTGTTGTTGAAGCAGTGTGAAACATTCGTGTCCAATCCACGAAGGTTTCGTCCATGCATATTATTGTAGATTCATACACGTCCACCACCCAGCGCAAAACTTCAGCCGGTGAATATCCCTCTGCTGTTAGAAACTAATGACTACTCGCTAATTCGTCTTAGAGGAACTTGGGATAGTGAATACCATGGTTGAAATCTTATTTCTGCAAAGACAGTAAACATTTCACAATGATTACTACACTAATGCCACAACATACCACTACAATAATACGTTCCTATACCATCAACTGTTCATATACCATCCGAATAGGTTTCATTTGATCTTCACTTGTAGTTTTTCCTTTAGCCTGCATCCTCCGAACTGCAAAACCTATGGGAACAAGACTTCTGTCATTGAGTTATCAAAGTTTCCTTTACTCACTAGATAGAGCAGGTAATTCGAATTCCGAAATCCATTTTTCTGGTACCCAATTGATAGCCCGATGAAAATCAAGTGATTCTATTACAAAAGAATCCTCATTATATTGGGGGGTAGGGGTAGGGAGTGTGGAAGCATACCAAAGGGAGGTTAGAGTTTCAACTTGTTTCTTATGTCTGCCGAATACTTTCTCGTATAAAACTTCCGTCATTAGATACTGGTTGAAGAAGAGTGCACTTCAGCAGCCAATGTGCCGAGTCTATCTTTGAGACTTTGCTAAAGAAATCTGATACTTTACTGGAAATACGTCCTAACTATTCAAGTACAATTTTGTAGGGAAGACTCTTTGAGAAAAAGTGTATTTTTTCTCATAAATTTCCAGAACTGCTTGGAACAAATTGGATATACTTGTGTCCAGTAGATAATTCACTGGAAGTTAATCGATCTAAAGATAACATCTAAGAGAATGAAACTTTCGAGGTAAAACCCAAAAGAAAACTGCACTCGAAATTTGTTTCATTGCCAAGTTATGGTCAACAATACATAAGGTGTTCAGAAACCGGCACAACGTCAATCTTCTTTAGAGGAAACAGTTCCTCATGAAAAATATGAAAAGGGAGAAAAAGAAATAGATATACCAACGTAGGAACACAAAGTTTCATTTCAAGGCAATAGGTGTTCGAAATTCTGTCGAAACGGAACAAATGTGGTCATAACTAGGAGCTAACACGTCTGATCGAGGTCGAGTAAGAATACCTAATGATTATTTTTAACTCTTGATTCTATTAAGGATGAGGGCAGGGACAGTGCGAAAGTTAACCTGAACGAAAAGGAGGAAATTAATGAGCTTTAGTGCAAAAATACAATGATAAATTGGAAATTATAAACTTACATACACTCAATGACCACTGGTACAGCATCTACGACCCAAAACACCAATTTGCTTTATTTATCTGATCTTTATCCAATATTTCAGTTTGAAATTACGACCTTTTTCTATATTTTTCTATCTTTCTTTGGCGGGCTGTAAGTCCAAAATGATGCACTTTGTGTAGCCAGTTTGCCTATTTATCTATCTTTTACTTTTATACCTGTATACCGGGTGTCTCAGATGGAACGTTATGTTATTATAAACCACGAATGGCTAGAGATAAGAGGAAACTAAAACGATGAAACAGAATATCAGAAAACGAATGAAATAAGGCTTTCAGCTTATCTCAGAGGACCTCTTATCATAGGTACTGTAGGATCTGAAATGAAATAGTACGCCATCTGATAAATCACGAAAAGAGAAACAACGTTGCGAAGGAAAACGTATTTTGTGTAGTGCACCATTTACTAAAATGCCCATCATTTCAGGGGTAAAAGTGGATCTGGAAAGGTAGGGGGACGCATGACGTCCCGCCATCCCCCGTGCCTATCTTTGCCCATTGTATTTTTTTTAGAAAGTGGGAGGACGCTGCAGATATTTTCTGGGAGTGGGAGTACGGCATCCCCCTGCGTTCCCATGCACTTTTAACCCTGCATCATTTAACCACGAGTTTTACCTGAACTGCACCAATTCACTCTGGAAGGATGGTAGAGGGTCCAGTAAAGCAAGCGGAGCATTCCATTCTTTAAGCCCTCAGACATTTCAATATCTTACTTCTTGTTTAATAGTTTTATCTCCAGCCGTTTGTGATTTAGAAGCAGCGAACGTTTTATCTGAAACATTCAGTATGTATTTTCATGCGGTAAACACCTTGCACGTTAAAAAGGTAGCCATATACGTTTGCTGGTATCTTAAGAACACAGAATTTTATTCGATTGTACTTTTTCTGTAGAGTTGGATATTATTACGCGTATTTGTATTGACAATCAAGAAATTGAACATATATAATGATTTAGTTTACTACCTAAGTCTATCAATTAAAATGGAAGCGAAAAGAAACTAAAGAGAGTATAAATATGCCTCAACTATTCGATATGATATACACATTTTGATTTTTCGCATGGTTTCTGTTTCTGTGTTCCATGATAAGACTAAGGTGCATAATGACTAAAGACAGTGATGCCAGTCTGAAACATTATAAAATCCCATCTCGAGAGGCAGAAATTACCATCTTGCTCTTTTAGAGTATTTCCCACACTATACTACTTCTACAAAATTTTCAAAATTTATGAAATTTGATACTGTGTATCACTCACTTTCTTCAATATACAAGTGAATTATCCTTAAATTCTGATTTGGTACGTTTACCAAATAGCTTATGAATAAATATCTTCCTTAATTGAAAGAGATAACTGGAAATGTTGACAAGAACAAGCACATTTTGTTGTCAGAATGTTATTCCATTACACTTTCATTCAACAATCTTCTCCAAACGTAATGAAGCTAGATAAGCTTCATTCTGGATTTATTTCATGTGACACACTTTTATGCAGCAATCTTCTCCAAACGCAATGAAGCTACGAAGCTAGAACAAGCTTCATTCTAGATGTATTTCATGTGGCATATTTTTATGCAGCCATCTTCTCCGAACGTAACGAAGCTAGACGAACTTCATTCTGGATTCATTTCATTTGGCACACTTTTATGCAACAATCTTCTCCGAACGTAACGAATCTAGACGAGCTTCATTCTGGATTCATTTCATTTGGCACATTTTTTTGCAGCAATCTCCCAATGTAATGAAGCTAGAGGAGCTTCATTCTGGATTCATTTTATTTGGCATACTTTTATTCAACAATCTTCTCCGAACGTAACGGAATTTGACAAGCTTCCTTCTGCATTTATTTCGTTTGGGACACTTTTATGCAGCAATCTTCTCCCAACGTAACGAAGCTAGACGAGCTTCATTCTGGATTCATTTCATGTGGAACGTTTTGGAAGTTGATTGTTTCTTGTTTGTTACTTCACGTTCTTCTGTTATTGATATTTTTTAAAATACCAGAGTACAATTTACTTTCCTTGGCGCTTGTTTTTATGAGATTCTCAAGTCACTGTGTAAATCATTTCCATACTTGTATGGATTTTATAGTAACAAAATGTGACAATTAGCACTGATTTAAGATTTTTTGAAGTCTACTTTGCACCCAAATTTTTATTTGGGGTATCCATTAAGTAAATAGACGAAAAATCCCATTTGAAATTTGGACCTGCACCTTAACTTGGAACCCGAATCACAGTAATGCGTTAATACTATCCAATTAGAAATGGAACCCGGGGCATAATGCATACGAAACGGCGCGCGCGCTAGCCACTAGATCAGCGGGAAAGGTATACAATCTAAAGAGGTTACTAGATTGGCGTGTCCCTCTCTACTGATAATGCTTATAAAATCTCTAGGTTCCCAAGAAATTTCTATCAAGGAAACGACGTAACTATTTGGAGGAAAATCTGAAAAATAAAATAAAATTGAAGTCTATTGTCAGTCAATCTTAACGAACAGTTTCTACGTATCTTTCAGTTATTGAAAAACTTCTTAGAAGATAAAGTTATTACTTCGTAGGTAATTACAAAGAGGGCAACACCGGTTACGGTATTATTTGAGTAGAAATTGAATTCTTAAGATATGTAATAGAAGGTATGGTGGAAAGAAAAAAGCGAGAGGATAAAAACAGTGGCGTCTCTTCAGGGATGCCATATAGCTAAAAAAAAAAAAAAAAAGTAAATTTTATCGCTACAAACTAAGGGAATAAATCTGATCAAGTGTATCGATTCTTGTATACAGCCTTTTAAAGGTAAATGATTTTTCTCCTTAGCATCTAGCGACAATTTCTTTTGCCGATAAAACCCCTTCAAATCCGCCACTGTAAAAACTAACGCATTAAAGAAGATAAAAACTTTTCATTTATGGCCAATGACCTACTGGGAGTTCATTTCTATTCATTCATTCATTCATTCTATTCTGCTATTCATTTCTATGTGGCATTTAAAGCAAGAGGTATACAAGAACAATTCTCGAACTATACAAGACCTGGAAACGAACATCACAGTGCTATTTACAACATTAACACTTCTATTCTTCGTAAAGTTACTGCCAACATGAAGAAACATGTGTCCCATGGTTTGAATCAAAACAGGGGCACTTCCAGCATCTGCTATAGAGCTAATAACTCATTTCGTGATAGTAGCGGTGTTGCTGGTGCATGTAGGCCTAAGTAAAAGTTTTATCATGATAATTTCAAAATTTCTTTTTCATTTTGTTCAGGATTTGCATAATATAGACAGATCCTTAACACACGTTTTGATGCACTGAAACATCAGCAGAGTTGACAATTCAGAGAGTTAATTTATGAAAATTACGATTTCCCTAGTTCCCCCTTACAGAGGCTTCGTCCGATTAGTTATCGGTGGAAATGAAAAATTCTTTTTTCTGCTCCATAGTTTCCAAGCTTCTCCAACTAAACAAACTGAAAATTAACGACAGGATATCCATACGTATGAGTTATTGGTCAATTTACGTGCTTTGTTAAAAAAAAAAAAAATGATTTACACCTTCGGTTACATCTGGCAACACTGTGTGGTTTCTAGTGTACTTCAATCGTTGCTTCCAATATTAAAAATATATGCATGAACAAGGCTTCATTTTGGTAGAACCATTATTTGTGTATCCCTTCAGGTTCAAAAGCTCTACTATCCCAAACCCTGGGTTGCATTGTATATTGGACATCCTGTATTAGTAATATGAGAATTTAGTGACGACGCTAGCTTTAATTTTTTAGAGGGGGCAAGCGAGGGGGCATGGCCACTTAAGGGTAACTATTTTTTGTGTCCGAAAGTGATAGTTTTATAGTACTTGACCAACATTACAGTACAACCATGTCTAAAGGGGCTGACAATGTTACCAGGGAGTGCTAAAGTCATTTCTGCATAGGATGATAATATTGATAAATGGTATTTTATTGCTTGAATTTAAATATTATATTTTTTCTCCAATATGATCCCTTATATTTACTATAGTTCTGAAAAGTCTTGTTAATCAGGACCCTGACAAGCTAGACTTTACTTAATCAGGACAATAAAAAAAGAACAAAAAGAAGCAGAATGCAAACTTTCAAATATGACTATAGAGTAGTTATCATGAAATGGTCCCTGAATTTTATTATCACGTGTAGAGTGGAAATGCAGCCCTTACGCTGGTGCTAGTGTTACAGGTCACTCTGTTTGATACAATTAAGAAAACTGTCATTATATTTGCACCTAAAAAGCCTTGACACGTCAGTAGTGACAACGCTGTTGCGAGCTGTCAGAGATCTTCTCTTGCTGGCTCCTCTATAGAGGTTAATTTCATTCGTCACTAAGCTCCGTTGTTAAGAATACTTTACTGTATTTGCCCATTGTTCTCAAATGCAGTACATGTATTTATACACTAATACAATTGACAGTATGCTACAGTACAGTAGTATTAAAGGCTATATTTTAAATGGACCATACTGCTTTGTTGCTATAAACAGTGTTTTAATGCAATTTCTCTAGTTCTTTTAGCTTATTTCTGTTAATCCAGACATTCGTTAATCTTTCCATTAGTAGAATCCAAAACCTTCAGTAAAGTCTACCTAGGAAAAGAGGAGAAATACAATCTAAATTTTAAGATAGAGTTGTAGCACATTCATTTTTTCCTTAGTGTTTCATAGACAAAAAGAAAAGTGAAATAAAAATTATCAATTTTACGTTTATTTCCTGTGTGCTAAATATGACGGGCAATTCATGAAAATGAATATGAAAAAAAAATGATGGAATGTGAATGGAGGAGAACCTCAGAAAACTCATGAACATTATCTAACCACAAACTCACATGACCTGAAATCGCACTATGAACGATTTGTATCACAACCTAACGCTCTACCAAAGTCGTGGTGCCCTTTTTAACAGGTCAACATCATTTATTAAGTATAGATTTTCATTTGATTTATATATGGTTTACGAAATTCTATAATTTAAATTTGATGCCACTTAAATTTTTTTATCATTTTGGAGTTCCATTCTTCAAAATCGAAGAAAACTAATATTAGTCTATTAATTACATTTCTATCAGTAAGGTTGAAGCAAAACCAGTTTAAATTACTCACAGTAAAATTTGATAAATATTAATCATACTTGGGAAAGGGAATATTGTATCATTGCATTTAAAATATTTAAAATTTAAATTCAAGTGTTATATCAGTAGCCCAGCCCAAATGCTTTAATACTATGATAACGATTGTGCCACCTATATCACTAGTGGTAAATTATTCAATCAATACAAATCAAAATACTAGGAACTAGTGAAAAGTTCCTAATCTTTTCATGTAGAACATTCAATGTAAATTCGTATGAAAGCTTAATATTTTAGTATGTAATGGTGTAAATGTAACATTTCTTTTTAACCATGAAGCTGTGCTGATGGCATTCTGCACACTGAAATGATCTTCGTATAGCACTATCAAAATCTCGATAGTTCCTTTCAAGATTAATCTTTTCACCGTTGAAAATGTTTCTAGGCTAGTAGAGAGTTCTTCCGCTAAGTAGGTCTAGTAGAGACCTTCTCAAATCAGCTGTCCAAGCAGCGTCTGTATAGGAGGTTGATGTTGGATCGTAGTGTTGTTTTTCTCAACTGTTCTCATTTGCTATCTGCAAAATCTTAATGAGAGATTTAAAGGAGCAAAAAATTATGGTAGAAACTTCGCTTCTTGCTTAAAAAAGAAGCCTACCAAATGCTTCAACAAGTTTTCAGGAAGGATGCTATGAGCGCACACAAGTTTTCGAGTAGTTTGAGCTTTTTCAACATAAACAGATCAATGTTGAAGATCATGCTCATTCAGGGCGCCCTTCATCATCTCAAAACGACGAAAACATTGAAGAAATCCGACAAAAATCAACAAGGATCGTTGTTTCACGATCGACGAAATTTCAGAACAGACAGGAGTTGAGTTGGAATTCGTGCCAGCGGATTTTCAATGAGGATTTGCAAAAGAGACACGTTTCCGCTAACACGGGATATTTTTTTTCCTCTCCTGCTCACAAAGGATCTGGATACTTGGACTCTTCACGAGTTGGCTATCGTTGCCTACCCTCCGTAGGCTATTTACTAGGCCTAGCCATGTGAGAATTTTTTTTTTCTATTCCCGAGAACGAAAAAGTCTAAAAGGGACTCGTTTTGATGATGTGGAGGAAGCAAACAGAGCTTAGCAGAGGGCAATGGACGATATCCAAGTTGAATTGTTCCAGAGATTCTTCAAACAGTGATAAAGAAGACTGGAGAATGGCATCGCATCTCTAATGGAGGTTACTTTGAAGGAGTCTGAAAGTATTTTGTAGAATATTTAATAAATTATTTTTTAGAGCAAAAGTTCGGTTGTTCTAAAACATTCTAACCATTTGATCTAACATTCTTCTAGCCCTTTGTCCCCCTCGTACATCTATTCTTGGACAAGAATTATCTTCTACGTTACCAACTGGATAACAAGCTGCTTCCTCATGTTGGATTGTTATGCCGGATAACTTTTTTTTTTTTTTTTTTTTTTTTTACATAATACTTTTGATAATCGTCTTAATTCTTACGATGGCCTCAACGAGCAAGTTCAACAAATGAAACGACAACACATCGCAGAGAACACATTAGGATTAGAAGTAGAAAAGCACGGGTGGGACAGGTGTAAACGCTCTTTCGTAAAAGTCACATCTGCGGACATCCTGGACTTCCCAGAGTTGACAAAAAGAGACCTAAAAATTCTTCTTTACAAGTTCCTATCAGTTGTCTCAGGCAGTTTCTTGCTCGGCTGAAATGATGAACGAGAGCTCCCTTCGTGGCTAAGCGGTTATTTGGCGTCGGAGGCCTGGGTTCGATTCCCAGCGGAAACTCATGTGATTTGTGTTCCCCATTAATCAGTTGGTCTACGTCTTATACAGCCTCGCTGCTGAAAGGAACGTTAAACTCAAAATCAACTCAACTCATGAAATGATGAACGAAGGTAACAGCATCAATCTCCATTTCCTGAAAGAAAATGCCCACACCGTTAAATTTGAAGTACGATTTGGACATATTAGTAAGAAGATAGCTACACAGGTGTAATATAGATTTTGTTCAAAATACAATCGAGTCTAAAGCGGTATTATTGTGAATGTGCACAAGGGAATCGAAAAATATTGTTCATATGTCGCTACAAACATTTATTACCTTCAACGTGCTCGATATTTTCTTAAGATTGTTCGGGCTACAGATATTTTAAGCAAATTGTATGTTACTGGTCATGTCACTCCAGAAATAAATGCACATAATGACGAAGATTGAAGGTTCCACATATCGTGTCCTTCATTTTCCTTGTAATGTTTTGTATTATAGGAAAGACATTCCAAAAACGATTTGAATATTTTTGTGTTATAATCATCTTGTGCACTATAATATTTTGTACATTATATATAGGGATAATCAGAAACTTTGTTTCTGTAAATCACGATTTAAAATTTTGGTATCCTACCAAGGCAGACTGAAAATAAATGACACTAATGCCCTCCCGCTGTTTCTGGAAGAGGTACGATTATGAGAGTTATATTCCCAGGTAGGACCATTCATGACGAATCAGAACCATCTTTGCCGGCCAAAACAGTTTTGGCGTAACGCGGGTTGCATATCTTCCATGACTATCGTACTTTGGTTTTCCTCACTTTACACCAAGTTGCACCAAGGGTGTCAAATTATGGTCAAAATATATTATAGGTGGGTTGGTGCTAGTTCTATGGCGAAAAAAAATAGAAGGTGGTCACACAAACATGAAGCAAAAATATTTGAATTTGAATATTTTCGACACGCTTTACGCTAGAAATTTGAAGGGCGAAATATATTGTTTTACTAGAGAAACACTGTTTTGTTCTTGTAATAAATTTTTGTCAAACAAAATGAAGCTAAATATATGCCAATAAATTAATATAGCTATTTTAGAGATACAATAGGGACTGAGTATTCGAAAACTTCTCTAAAACACACAGGAACAATAATATGTAAATAAAGATCTTTTAAAAAAAACTTGAATTGTGTAAACCGCGCTGTATCGATTGCACTTAGCTTCTAAAAGTTTTTTTTGGCAATAAATGAGTAGCAGCACAAAAAGCTCTGTATTATCTTACCAAATAAACCTACATATTAATTACTTTACTGGCTTTATACTTTTTTTTTTTTAAATGATTATATTTGTTCTCTGCCAATAGCAACTGTATGAATGTATAATATAAATTTGGTACAGAAGAATTTTTAAAATATTTATAATGTGATATTTCGCAAATATTTATAATGTGATTTTATAAGGGCGTACTATATCCTTCACAAGATCATTACCAACAGCCACTATATGAATTTACTATACAGAACTGGTATACAGAAGAACAACTAAAACCACTTATCTATAATGTGATGTTTTGCAGGGCGCTCTATGCTCAGGGCGCACTGTACCCTTCACGAGTTCTTTATCAACTGTAACAGTATGTATTTATTGTACAGAACTGTGCCATACAGAAGAATAAATAAAACCGTTTATCTTTGACGTGGTTTCGCAAGGGCGCCTTATGAAAAGAGTGCACTATACTTATCACGAGTTCTTCACCAAAAACAACTGTAAGAATTTATTATTTAAAAATTATGTACCTTTATTTATAATGTGATGTTTCGGAGGGCGCACCAGAACAAGTCACGGTGTCCCGGTGGGCCAATATGGGCCTTCCTCCAACCTCAACAGATCCTGCAAGTGATGCTGATTCTGAACTTATTCTTGAGATAGGCGAAGATAGCCAAAACATAGATCAGATACTAAACATCTAACGGGAGTGTGTTGGATTAGAAGTACACTGAACACGTACAACCTTTCCGTAAAGTTTGTATAGAAATGTCTGAACGGTGATCAGAAGAAACGAATTAAAGCATCCAAGGTAGTTTTGATCCGTTTTGAGGCTACTACTCCGATTCTCCTCCACCCTTTCTCCTATTAGTGACTGGGGATAAAATCTTGCTCCATATCTTTGATCTTTCAAGAATCAGTCAATGGAGTGGCGCTGCTTCGTATCTCAATGGCCAAAGAAGTTCCGTACCCAAAAATTAGCAAAGAAGTCTGGCTTCCATATTTTGGACCTGTTAGTGAACTATATGCCTCTGAGATCTTGGTTAAGTGCTATATAGGAAGTATTAGACTGTATGATTCAGAGACTTGGATATTGCGGAAGGTAGAGAAACAATATTTAGAGAATTTCAAAATGTGGTATTAGAGGAAGATGGAGAAGATAAAATGGGCGGAGAGAGAGAGAGGGAGAGAGAGAGAGAGAGAAACAAACGAAGATGTTTTAAAACGAATAGGCGAGAAGAAGATATTTTTAGCCAGCATCCTTCGTAAGAAGGCCAATTAGATTAGACACATCTAAAAAAAAAAAGACTAACTAACTCTATGACCTATGGAACCCGGAGGTTCAATGCCGCTTTCACAAAAGCTCACCACTGACTTCTACCCTTAGCTAATTGGATCCAGTTTCTACTTTGTATTCCTATCTCTGCGAGATACATCTTAATATTGTCCTCCCATCTGCACCTAGTTCTTTTTAATGGTCGTTTACCGATTCGACTTCCAGTTAAAAGTTTGAAAGCGTTTCAACTTTTTTTTTTTCATTCTGGCTACATGGTCTGCCCACCTGAGCCTCCTACACTTGATGACTTTAGCAATTGTTTGGTAAACGATATATATTATGTAGTTGCTCTTTATGAAGTTTCCGCCATTCCCCAATCCCGTTCCTCTTGGGTCCAAATATTCGTCTCAGGATCTTGTTCTCAAATACTTTCAGTCCTTCCCTCAGAGTAAGCGACCATCTTTCGCAACCATACAGAACAACAGGCATGATTATCGTTTTATATATTTTAAAGCTTCAAATGTCTCGACAGATTCGCGACGACGAGAGATTTTGAACTGAATAATAACACGAATTCCTTGCTTTTAGTCGACATTTAATTTCTTTGTGACACATCTTGCTAAAAAAAAAAAAAAAAAAAAATCTTCTTCACACTGCCATAAAGAGAAAGATGGAAGGAAAGTTAGGAATAGGAAAAAGAAGAACACAATTGGTTGATGATTTGAAAAATAGAAGAAAGTATTGGGAGTCAAAAGAGGAAGCAGAAGATTGAGAAATGTGGAAGAAACATTTCCAGGCACAAACTTAAAAAAGAAAAACAATCTCATTAGTTCCAGGACCCGTCAAAAGACCAAATTATTATAATAATAATAATAATAATAATAATAATAATAATAATAATAATAAAAGATGTGGAAATGACTTAGGCTGAACAAAATTTCATGGTAATTTTCCATTTTCTGTTTTGTGATGCAAAACGGCCGTGAGAACAGTGTATCAAATGGGTCAGTTATTTAGAAGTGAAAATAACTGGAGTATTTCAAGAAAACAAACAGAACCATTTTTATGTGATTTATTTAGACAATTATTCCACAAATGATGACGGAAAAAAATTATGTAACAAAACAATAATTTCCTAACTGTCTAAGAGTTTAGAGTTTCTTCCATTCTTTTTGGTGGTAATAACCAGGAATGATAGCTGACATATTTCCTTAGAAGTAAATGAATTTCAGTAATTTATTTGTAAGGTAATATACAATAACAAATTCGTAAAATTTTATATTTTGATGTTTTTAATTTACATTGTACATTGTAAACGCTGTTCGTATTTCTGCAGAAACATGTTGACAAATACATTATATTAAATAATACTATCATAATATAAAAGCATGCTCATATGTCTCAGAATAATAAAGAGAAGTTTTGTTCGAGTTCAGGAATTGACATCAAACTTGTGTCATGAAAATTTTTCCCGTTACAGTAATTATACCTGTTGTCATATTATTAACTATCCAGGTAAGATAGGTCTGTAAATATGATCTCATAATGAGCTCACATTCAGAGTGGATATCTTATTACGTGTATCAAGTAAAATAATAGAATGTAGAAGCAAGGGAAATATTTTAAAGTATAGATATTTCAATACATTCTCTTCTATTTAGTTCTATCCAATCAATAGAAGTAATTATTATGTCACACCCAAGTTTCATGAAAATCGAAAATTCTAAAGGAAAATTGAAATGAGATGAAATCTTTAAGTGTTACGTCTCGCGGTATATGCGGGCTAAGCTAAAGGAGATTGTGAGGATGAGAAATGAATGAAATGGTGGAATGAAGAAAGCGGGAGGAAACGGGAGAACCACGAGGAAATCCACGCACACTGTGTTCATCCATCACAAAGTTCACTTGGCGCGAGCTGGAATTGATCCAGGAACCCCATGCACCAGAGGTGAACGCCCTACCACTGAGCCACCGAGGCCCTAAAGGAAAATAGTTCCTTTTATTTGTCTAAAGTTGGAAGTTATTCTACCACTTTTTTGGGTGTTTATCACCAGCAACAGACTTCACTGGGAATCCTTAATGAAAGTACACACTATACTTCATTAAAATTGAAACTTTTCAAAGAAATATATCGTTAAACACATTTCTTTTATCATTATGATGTAGAACTAGTGAATTCACTCCGTTCTCTCCAACAAATTTTAACCCAAAACAGCAATTCCCTCAAAGAAAATACATAGAAAGTAATAGTAGTAGTACTATTATTAATATTGTTATGTGTGAGTTGAGAGAGAGGAAAATAAATTTATTACTTTTAGAAGTTTGAAAGATACTTGGAATATACGCAACATTTATGTTTAAGCAGGGTATACATGCTTGAGAAATACAATAATATACTAATCGTAAAACCAATAGAATACATGTGAACTTATTGTTTTAGAGTTGACAATGACAAATTAAATTAAAAGCAGAAATTACGAACACACGTGCTCATCATCATCATGGCAGGTCACTTGCTGTAACTGAGAAGCTTCCATGCTCCATGGTCTTCCGCTAATCTCTTCGTCTTCATGTACGATTTCTATGTTTTGATATCATTCATTAATTGTTGTCTCCTTTGCCCCCTCCCTCTCTTTCCTGCCACCATATTCTCTAGCATGTACCTCATGATGCATTTCCTTCTTAGTCAATGTCCCAATGTTTCTCTTGTTAATAATATCTAAAATTGCTCTATTTTCCCACCATTTCTAACATCCTGTCATTCGTTTGTCGCTCGAGCGTGCTAATTCTCTCCATTCTTTTCCACACCCACATTTCGAAAGCTTCCAGTCGTTTTTCATCATTTTTCCGTAACGCCCATGTTTCTGACCCATATAGTACAACACTCAACACGAAGCATTTTATGAGTCTTTTTTTCTCAACTCTTTATTCAAGATTTCACAAAATAGTATTATCTTCCTTCTAAAGGCTTTTTAACCCATTCCTATCCAAACAATAAACGCCCAACTTATTTTATTTCTTTCATCTGTTGTACGAGTTGTACCCTTTGAGCACCGAGACTTGCATGCCAAGTTATATGACTCCTAAATGGAAAACTTTTCAGAAGAGAATTTTAAAGTGCATTTAGAATTCAGTAAAAATATTGACTAAATGTATATTGATCTCAGAAAGATGTACAGTGAAGCTAAAAAAATGTATAAATTTGATACAAAATAATCCTACTATATATTATACATTTATTTGTTATTTTGACCAAAACATATTACGATATGCAATTTTTCATATCATTTTTCTCTCTAGGTAAATTCTGCTGATGCACATAGTAAGAAATATCTTCGATGGCTGAAATCGGGAAACTTGTATCATAAAAATGGTTTATGGACAGATGATTGGCTAAGTCTTTCAAATTGGGGCGCTGTAAGTATATTTCTTCAATCTTTATATATACCATTGTCAGCTGATGCCTTAAGTTGTATGTTTGTGCAACAGTTTTTATTATTATTATTATTATTATTATTATTATTATTATTATTATTATTATTATTATTATTATTATTATTATTATTATTATTATTATTATTATTATTATTATTATGTTCTAAAGTAAATAAAATAAACCCTTACTTTTTAGCCCAAGACAATATTGAGGCATCTTTCAAAATTTTATATTATGAAAGCTGAAACAATAAGAAAGCAGTTTACGTCTATAAGTGCATGAACGTTGAAATTAAGTCAAGTGACATTGAAAATATGGCTAGAGTTTTTCCTTATCATGGAAAAACAATCATATTTGCATCGCTCCTATCTTCTCGGACAGTAGACAAATGGGCATTTGACAAGCACCAGCAATTTTACTTACGAATTTCTCCATTTAGCAGGGTTTGACTCTACTTTTTATTTTATCCCTTTAGAGCAAATGATAGTAAGGTGGGCAGAAAGTAGATAATGAATGTTTAACCAAAACAAAACAAAAAAAAAAAAAAAAAACAGAAATGCGCCTTACGAAAAGAAACAAATATTATACGAGGACCCATTGTAGTGGTGGTGTCATATAATTGAAACTGGGTTATTTTCACGAAAGCCGGCAGATAAGAGTGGTTTCTCGGGAGATTTCTTTATAAAATGTTCCGAGTATATTTCCAATCTTGCTATGAAACGTTAAGTACCATGCAGCGTCTTATTATATTAAAGAAGTACGTGCAGAATGTGGTGATGCATTTGATTTTAGTTCGTTACATTGAATGAAACACACTAATAATTATATGGAAAAGACTCATAAAATGCTTCTTGTGGGTATTGGGAGGGGGCACTGTAGGATGTAGGATTTAGATTTCTGGGCTTTCAGTATCTAAGGCCATTTAGCCCGTCACGATTTGAGGGATGACGTTCCTCGGCGAGCACACAATCCGGGGAAAGGGAAGGAAGGAAGTGGCCTGGGAAAAAGTTAGGTACCACCCCGACATTTGCCTAGTGTGAATGAGGAAAACCCAGGAAAACCTCATTCAGGGTGGCTGCTCTGAAAAAGCGTGTTACACTTTTTCGACCAAGTGATCCCGGAGGCAAAAACATGACATTACGCAAAAATGATGAAAAACCACTGGAAGCTTTTGAAATGTGAATGTTCAGAAGAATGGAGAAAATTAGCTGTGCCAAGCGGAAACCTAATGAGATGATGGTAGAAATGGTGTGGGATAAAAGAAAAACATGAGATATTATTGAAACAAGGAAGAGAAACTTGTTAGGATATTGGATAAGAAGAAACTGTATCATAAGGGATGTGCTAGAGGGTATGATGGCAGGAAAGGGAGAGACAGGGCGAAGGAGATTACAATTGATAGACGATATCAAAACAGAAAAATCATATGGAAAGACCAAGAAGTTAACTGAAGATTGTGGAGTATGGAAGTTCCAGAGTTTTAATGGACACTGTTTTAATGCAAAGGATTCGTTTTACTTTATCATTTATGTGACATAAAACCATCCAGTGGAACTCATACTTATCCTGTACAGGGTGCTATGAATTGAGAGCAAGCAAAATGTAACTGAATATTTTAACTGCGAGATTTGTAGTTTTGTATTCATTGAATGATTCGATTGTTTAAAGAAATGAATTCTATTGACAAATGACGTGGACCATTTGGCCTTCGAATAAAAACAAAAGAAAGTTTACGATTCGTTTCATTTATTAACTCCATGCACTATTAGGGAGCATTACTGGTCGGCTATTCGAAGCGTTCGCAAGTCGTTTTTATTGCTCATGCGTACGCTTGGAATATGCTGACCATGTATTTAAAAGTAAATGGCTAATCACAATGCGTTCCAAATGCGAAAGCAATAAAAACGCACAGAAAACGTCGGCTCGAGCGTCTTTGATGTGTTTCGGAACAATAGACCGCCTGCTGTTTAAAAGACGTCTAAAAGAAGGAAAAAAAAAAAGAAAAACGTGTTGCTAAGCAAGGGGATTTTAGCAAGAAACAGCTATTTGAAAGATGCTTTGTGCAGAGTATTGGAACCCTGCTATTATAAACCTGGACCTGTCAAAAAAGACCTGGAAACCTTGACTGGCTTACAGTATGATTTTTATAACTCTGGCGAAAGTAACATTACTGAGTAGCCACCTAGGTCGCGTTCGCTGCATACGCATTCTCGAATAACCTAATCCTTAGGTGGTGAGCTAGTAAGTGAAAAATTTCCCCTTAGGGAGGAATTGCCACATGCTACACTGATACATTTTAGAGGATGATTAGCAGAGGAAGAAAATGTCTATTCGCAAATATGAAAACAGTTTTGCCCTAGCTGGATCTTTTCTTTTTTTCTTTTTTTTTTTTAACGTTTAAGTTTTCCAAGTCAAGAAACCCAACGGTCACCAACAGAATGTTTTACCACTCACCTGGATGTAGGTGTTCATATGTTCTGTGACGTAAACAGCGGAAAACTCGAAGCGAAAATTGGAATTCACCTTTAAAATTGTTACTAAATTCACCGAATCGCAAGTTTTTGACATCAAGGAACACAATGGTCACCATTACAATGCTTCACCACTTCCTGCAGCTGTATAATTACATAGGGGCCCTATGACGTCATGAGCAAGCGTTTCGTGAAAAATCTACCATGAAACTAGGCATGAAATTCATCAAATGGAGTCATTTTTTTTTCAATCTTCGATTTTCGAGGCCAAAACTTTCAGAGGTCAGAATTAGGATGATGTAACACGTAACTGGCAGTTGATAGGTTCGAACTTTATATAGGATAGGTCTCTTTCTTTATGGTGATGGAAAACGTTTTGACCTACTGATCCACCGCCTAGATATCTCAAAAAATAAATTCTTCAAACGAGTTTTTGTTGTAATTTAGTAATACTAGCAATGAATTTTTCTTCGTTAAGTTATTTTGATGTTCCAAGTATTTGAAAATAACGATATTAATTAAGGCTCTTGAAGGAATTTGGTTTGTATGGTTTAGTATTTTTTCAGTTAATGTTGAAACACGAATGTATAGCAGATTTCTACAACTTTCGGATTTTAGTAGAGAGTTTAGAGTAGATATGGAATATATATTCTTGGAAGGCTTAATTGATTTAAGAAAACCGCTTCTCACTATCTGTTATCGTTTTTTGATCTATAGAAATCAACGCTGAAACCGGAAGCCGATGATTTATACTATTTCCGGTTTCAATAGAGGGTTAACGCTATACAGACCAGAAGTTGTAGTGAATCACTATCACTTCCAATTCTAGTAGGGATGGAGATAAATTATGCTGTTGGAATGCTTAATCGAGCGGAGTAAATAGTTTCTCTCTATCTATTGCCATTTTTGCGCTATAGCGATAAACGTTTAAATTAGAAATGGTTGATTCCTAAACTTTTGCTTTTGGTATCACTTCTATCAACAAACGGCTCGTAACTTCCGGTCCTTTACATCCTGGCCAAAATAGATGGTGATCTAGCAACTAATTCTTGAGGTTTTCTTTTTTTTTTTTTTTTTTTTTGTCTCCCGGGTGAACGAACATACAGAAACAAAGATAGGGTATATAAAGGAGTTTTGATAACCCATAATATGCAAGGATAATATTTTTGCTCAATATTGAATACAGAAAGTGAGGTGCGTCTCATATGCTGGCAATATGGCATATTGTGTCTCATATAACACTGTTCAACAAATTTTGATCGAAAGTATGTAAATTCTTTGAAATTGCGATTTTTACATTCATTTAAGCATAATATGAAAGGAAATGATAATAGAAGAACTTTCTTAGCTCAGGTTGTGGAAAAAGCGCCCTTGTACAACAGTAGCTGTATATATACAAATGTATTAATATTTATAGAACATTTAAGCAAAATCCTTGTAAAAACCTACATTTCACTTCTTTTTTTTATCTATTTCACTGTGATGTGATAAGCTGGAGAGTTAAGAAGTACCCTAACCTATAGCTTTCTATACCCTTGTACTTTCTTTTTCAAAATTGCGTAAATACCAGTTTCACAGCGATACAGAAAATAAAGTAACCGTGGTCAAATTAAACATTAACAATTCCATAAAAAAAATCAGTATTAACATCAAAACATGAAAAATATGTACAAATACCTTTTTGTGCAAGAACTACAATGCAATGTAGACAAAAGTTTCAAGTGATCCCCTGTACAGGATTATGTTTATTTTATTTTGAGCGTCTTCGCTTGGCTTGCCTTTTGTAGGTTACATCTAGAGCATCCCTTGCAATGGTCCAACAGTAGTCGGCCAATATGTTAGAACTCCACTTTCCCTCATATCTCTTCTCCATGGCTGCAATATCTTGATGGAAACGCTCACCATGTTCGTCACTTACTGCTCCACAATCTTCGGGAAAGAAGTCTAGATGTGAATGAAGAAAGTGGAGTTTCAGAGACATATTGCATCCAAGATTTTCGTAGCACAATAACAACTTTGCTACCAGTTGTTTGTAATTTGTTGCTCGGTGTCTTCCCAAGAACTGTGAACAAACACTCTTCAAGCTTTCCCACGCAGCTTTCTCCTCCCTCGGAGAATTTCGTCGAACTTGTGATCTTTGAATAGTTGCCTAATCTGTGGCCCTATGAAAACACCCTCTTTAACTTTGGCATCACTTAATCGAGGAAATTGTCCTCTTAGGTACTTTAGGCCTCATCCTCTTGGTTCATGCTCTTAACAAAACTTTTCATAAGACCTAATTTAATATGTAGAGGGGAAAGCAAAATTCGGTTACGATCTAGCAGTGGTTCATGCTGCACATTTTTCACTCCCGGCTGAAGAGTTTCTCTGGTACTCCAATCACTTTTGCGGTAATGAGATCCACGATCTCTACTGTCCCATTCACATATAAAGCAACAATACTTTGTATACCCTAACTGCATACCTAGCAACAGTGCTATTACTTTAAGGTCACCACAAATGAGCCACTGAAAATCGTAATATTTAATGGCTTGAAGTAAACGTTTCAACTTTTCATAAGATTCCTTCATATGAACTGCGTAACCTACAGGAATTGAAGGAAGTTCATTTCCAATATGTAAAAGCACTGCCTTTAAACTCACCTTGGACGAATCTATAAAGAGCCTCCATTCCGTAGGTTCGTAATTAATTTTAAGTGCCCTCATGAGACCATTTACATCTGTACATGCCACAAGTGTGTCTTCCGTAGTAAAAAATGAAGTGAGCATCTTCTCCCTATTCCGATACACTGAAATATTTACTTCTTCCTGCAATAAATTCCATTGCTTTAAGCGTGACGCTAAAATTTCGGTTTTCCTTTTCGAGAGGTCCAAGTCTCCGATTAGATCACTTAGTTCCTCTTGAGTAAGTCTATGTGGTTCACATGGAGGTTCTTCTACAACAAACGTAGGGTCCTCCGAAGTACTTGATTCATGAGCTTCAACTTCTTGATCAGCATCAGGAAAAAGATCGTATTCTTTAGGTGGGTCAGGAACAGGTAGTCCTTCTCCATGTGGAACAGGGCGCATTGCAGAAGGAATGTTAAGATAGATCAAGGCCCGCTTCTTCTTCGTGGAAATTACCTTCTTGACGGAAGGAACCATACAAAAATAACAGTCTCTGATGTGGTCGCTTGGCTCCCTCCAAATTATGGGCACTGCAAAAGGCATTGAGCGCCCCTTCCCATTAATCCAATTTCTTAGATTGCTGGCACAAGTGTTACACACAATGTGGGATGCCCAAGATTTATCTTGGTCTTCAATTTTACAACCAAAGTAATATTGATAGGCTTTTCTTATTAGTGGTGTTATAGTCTGCTTTTGTGAGGAAAATGTCACTTCCCCACACACGTAGCAGAAGCTATCCGCACTGTTTACACAATTTCGCGGCATTTTTGTTTATTGAAATCCTCAAAATGTCACTTGAAATAGTTCCGACAACTATTTAAAAATATACATTCGAAATACCAGTATTTTTGCGTACTTGTAGTTGTATTTTTATGTCCTGCACTACACAAACGTCACACCCAAAACGCTGATAACTGCACTAAACCTGTCTTTTCTAACAATAACAGAACACTACTGAGATAAGGAACAAAATGAAACCAAGCGTTCATATAGTTTCTCCAGTGTTGCCGGATCAGTGTAACATTTTACCCCAAACGAAGCGTATATATTTATTTTTAAAGCGTTATTATTAGACATGCCTGTAAAACGAAAAGTAGAGCTAATATTCGAAAATAACTTTCAAATTCGTGATCAGCATCACAAAATCAATAAGAATTAGCCGATTTTGTTCAATTTACATTTTCGTTGTTGAACAGTGTAATTTGTATCAAAGCCGTAATCAGAGTCATAGATTGGATAGGAATGATTTAACTGTGGTGTTTCTTCTCAGCACCAAGGCTGTATGAGACAGGACGTATTGCTTAAAGTGGAATTCAAACCGCCCTTAGCTTTTGTCTCTGAGGTAATCACCGCCACCATTAGTCGAACCAGAAACTACGAACACGGACACCATACATATTAGGTACTTGCCTACGATCAGGCAGCGTTGCCAGATCTGAAGATTAAAAATTGTCGAGATTGTGTTCCAAATACAGTGGATTTGACCTATTTGTAGCCCAAACACAACAGATGTCTGGGTTGGCAACAGTCAGGTGGCAACCGCAGTTTCGGACTGTTGGCGATTGCGTGTTAGGGCAAACTCCATACTACGTCCGGAGCAGTAGAACTAGGCAGACTGATAGTGTAAAATGGGTCATCCTTTTAATTTAGGAGATATATCTGCTTAAGTCAATTTTGTGAACTCTGAAATACACTTTACAATGTTTGCCGTATGCATTTTCACTGTCATTCCTCACTTCTTTAATTCATTTGCTTAATTCTGTATCTAAGGGGAATGAATTTTGGAAGTTTTTTTATTGTACTCATGCACTCTTATTCCATGTACTCGTTATGTTGATATGGATAACACAGTAACAATTAAATTTGCAATGCTAACATTTACACAGCTCCGTTCAATTATCACGTCTAGGCATTGAATGAGGCAGCAACACGATCAGTAATACTGCAACAGTGCAAACTCAATAAAAGTCTAGTGTTGTCAGATCTAGAGATTAACATTTACTAAAACGAGAATTGAACTAGTATCCAACATGTTAGTTCCGGTGAAACTATTGTTTATTGTAAACAAATACTCAATGAACAAAATTTTTATTGTATTATACAATATTAATAATTTCTTATTTCATACATGAAAATGAGAAAGTAGTGCATTGTTAAGAGTTATAGCCTACAGACAGGCCCGTAGCCAGGACAAAAATGTAGGGGGGCACGGCTGAAGTTAGGGGGGGCGATCCAACCATATGATAGTTCATCACCAAATTATAGTTCATTTGCAAGCCTACCGTGAAAATTTTAGGGGTGCCAGCAAAAATTTAGGGAGCTCCCGGCCCATCCTAGACCCCCTGGATACGGGCCTGCCTAAAGATGATTAAAAGTAACCCAAAAAGGAGCGTGTTGTCCAATTCGAAATTTTGGCACTTTAAAAAGTCGCCCAATCCTCTACTTGTAGACTAATCTGACAACGTTTCGACTAAGCAATCAAATAATACAGTAAACTAGAATGTTGCTTCCACCATAACAGTAGCTTCAACATTTCCATCAAAAATTATTATCAATACCGTATCTTAATTTGCCAAACGTACGGGGTATAATAGAAAGCATGATTATACCATTAAAGTTGCTTAACTATCTTTGTGTAGTATTGGGGAAAATGTTGCGTTATTCTGTTCTAAAGTAAAAAGCAAATATTTTGTAAATAAAGTACAGTGCTAGAAAAGTGGTGTTATAAATAGGTGAAGTAGAATTTCCAATTTTTGAGGATCTTCCTAATTTTTCCAGATAACTCAGATACCAATTCTTTCCGCCATCTCATATTAATATTTTATCTCAATCTCATCTTAATAATATATTAATGACAATATAAAAGTCAAAATCTAGGCGAGACGAAACAAGAAATTTCTCGACTCTCGTGCGCAACACTAGTTCACGCATGTCTTAGATTTCAAATACTGTTTTAGCGTTACACAATACAAAACTATAAATTGTTAAAGTGATTGTACGAACACAACGAAGAGTATTTATTCACTTTAAAGATACGCATGACATTAGACAATACATATACTCTAGTAATAAGTATAGTTTAAATCTTGGTCTTTCGGGGTTCTCTCATAACGTCTAAGGATTCTGATAATTTCTAGATTATATTAAGTTTAAAAAAGGTAAATTTTTTACATCGAGACGAGAGTAGTAAAAATTTCCGAAAATCGAGGCGAGATGAGACTTTTATACAATATACGAGACGAGATGCGAAAACTTTATTTCTGGTCTCGTGAGCTACAGAATTTTTATCACTACCTGAAGAAGAATGGTAGTATTGAAAGAAAGGGACCGATCACAAAGATTGCTTTAAAGCTTAAAAAAAAAAAAAAAAAAAAATCTTGATACGATTCAATGCTTTCCCAATCAAGAAACATTCAGATAAACTATTGTGTTATGAATGCAGAAGCCTTCACCATTAGCAAACAAAGCAAAAATTCGTTTTATATTGTCAAATTACGGTTTCAGTGCGAATTGAATACTGAAACCAGTTGAACGAACTTAAAAAGAATTAATTTTTCTTATTAACTTCTACAAGCTTTATACCAATTGTTCTATGTATAGAGGGTGGCCCGAAAGTAGGTATACATACAGTGGCACTTAAATCTTAATTACAATTTTCAGGCGCGCAAGTGTTCGAAAATTTCTCATTCAACACATTTCAATGTTCTTCAAACCTATCCAGAAGGCTGCGACACACATTACGGCAGAAACTTTTGTCCGAATCAATATCTTACCTCTGTCCGAACCTGTTTTATCAAATTATTGCAGTACTACGACTATATATTCCTATTATATACTCTGATTATTATTATACTCATTAAACAATTTTTGTAATATACCTATCCATTTATAGTTGCCTTGAGTACTAACTTTTTTCACATGTTTTGTTTAAGAGTTCTGTTAAAAAGTTCTACGACAGTGGTGCCCATCCCTCCTCATGTCCATGACGCACACCCCCTCAATTGTCTATCCGTAGGTGTTCTTTCATGAAAAAAATCTTTTCGATTAATTTTTACACACCCTCAAACATATTTATATAGATTTTTAACCTCCCCAAATATTTCAATGACGCAGTTTGCGTCATAGCCCCCCTTGTGGGTACCCCTGTCTACGATATGTTGTTTTACGAAGGTACCTGCTCAAAATTGAAAAATTCGCAAAATATTATCTCTTTATGACTTCGGTTCCCCAGATATGGCTTCTCAAATCTACCGAAATCCGAACTGCATTGGCCAATATCTGGGGAACAGTGTCTACCGGTTACTATTTGGTACCAAAATGTTCACCATTCTCTTAAGTACTGATCAACACCATATGATCTCGCTATGACTTATTGTTCCCGAGATATGATTTTGTAAATCTCCCGAAATCGGAAGTGTTTTGGCCAATATCTCGAGAACGGTGACGAATCCCATCACTTCCTCAGATAGTTTTGGATGTTCTATCGAATGGAGGGCTCAAAATTGGAAAATTCGCAAATAGCAGATACATACATACATACACACGAAGACATAAAAAATTCAGTAACGAAATTTAAAGTTCGTTGACCATTATCTGTATAACCTATTATTGCAAGAGACGGACAAAGTCAGAGAGGAAACTATTCTTCGGAGGCTGAATCCAAATTAAAAGCAATTTCTATCCGTCTCTTACAATTATTATTAAGCTATATAGCAATTAATTTTGAAACCTGAAATTGTATTAATTAGTATTTTATTCCTTTCGGTTTTCATAGAACAGGAGCTGCGGTGAAATTTATTCTCGGAATTTTGATAAATATCACTAAAGTCGTTTGTTAAATTGAGAGGCTCAGGCGAAAGTAATGGTGAACAACACTTCCGGTAAAATTGATTATTTAGGTGAAATAGATTGTGATCCAATCACAGGAAAGTATATAGGCAGTTTTATTTTAGAAATGTATATGCAGAAGGCAAGGGGAAGTTTGTTTGGTAATATGTGTCATTGTGTTGAATTGCATGGGGAATGGTCAACTTTATTTTCCAGTTTTTATCGAAAGTTAGAAAATGTGGCATACCATTATGTTCGCCCGAGCCGTTTAGTTGTATTATTGTTTTCTTTCTATGGGAATCAGTTATGGAAAAAATAGGAAGTGGAAAGGTGTAATTCGCTCTTACTGCTGAACCAAATTAAGCATAAACGGAAACATATTCTGAAAGGGAAAATTTCATGGTTCCGAAATGTCCCACAGTAGCCCTCCATAACGTAATCGTTAACGCTCTCGCCTTTGGTGCGAGTGATCCCGGGTTCGATTCTCAGTGGGGACACTCGGCCGAAAAAGTGTAAAAGCTTTTTCAGGCTAGCCATCCTGAGGGGGATTTTCCTGCGTTTTCCTTATGCACACCAGGCAAATTCCGCGATGGTACGTAACATACAGGTCCTTGGCTGCTTCCTTCCTTTCCCAATCCTTTCTTCCTTCCTCTTCCTCTTCCTCGGATAGTGAGATCCTTGAGGGAAGTTTTCCCTCAAACGTGACGGGCTAACATGGCCATAGATGCCGAAAGCCCAGAAATCTAATTCCTAATCCTAATCCTAAATGTTAAGCTGAATTCATCATTGCATACGACAATGGGTAACCTAAAGTTAATTTATCCCACTTTGTACTTCTTCACTTTCAGTATCCAGTATTAGAACCAAAGAGGAAAAAAAAGTAGTAATGCTAAAAATTGATGTTTTTATTGAATGTTGAGAAAATAATTATTCTTAATTAAATATTATGTTCGTTTTTCAGTATAATCCAAATACTTTATGGAATCTCCATGGCTTGGTGGGCGGTTACCCAGGACATCTTCCGTACATATCATCCACATCATATTCGAAGCACGGAATTCTTCCACATCTACACGGAAATCACCTTATGCAACCAACAGCACATTCTCATTGCCAATGGGAAATTCTGCAACTCCTGAGATTGTTGAGCCCTTTGCTGACTCCGACGTTAGCTTCTTCAGTAACGCCTCATTACCACGTGCCTACTACGACTGTTCAAGCTGTCCCTACAACAGAAAAATTACAAACGTACAAAATACGTTTACCCCCAACACAATATCAAGTGCTAGCAGGCATACCAGTTTCTGGTGGAATACAATCGCAATCTAACGTACAATCTATATCCATTCCCCAACAACAACTTGTTAATATCAACCGAAATTAGTCAGTCATTAACACTTAAAAACCAAAGAGAAGAAAATGTTATCTACGTAGTATGGAAATTAAATGAACTTTAATACAAGTTGAAATAATTCTATATAATCGGAAATATTGTAAACAAGGGAATATAAATGATTATATGTACCTGTATAACCGGAAATTTAACGTTATTATACAGTACAATATAATAAAAATTTATGCATATAATTTTCTATTTACATTTATTTATTTACCTATCTGTATGTTATTTATTTACCTGTATGTTATTAGCTACTATCCTTTGTGCAGGAATATGGAATATCATTTCCAACTCAACAAGAAGGATAGAATCTTCAGATCAATATGTGAATCTGCATCATTTATCATAAAATTCAAAAATATCACAAAAGATTAGATCCTTGTTAGGGTTGTTCTTAGTAGTGATTAGAGTCATACTAAGGGTTTGACAACCGTGTGATTTAATCGTTAGTCAATCTCTTAGTATGAGGCTAATCACACATAATAATGACTCTGAATAACGTTTTATGCCTTTAACTTTTAACGTTATGTTAAAGATATATTTAGATGATTTTAATATTGTGCCCAAGAGTACTTAGATGATTTAACATAACATTTTGAGAGAAATTAATAAAACTCCGTGAAGATAGCACCACCCACAAGAGCAAAAATTATAACACAAAAGCCAAAAATTAGTGTTGACAATATCGCATACAAAGAAACTTAGTAGCGCTCTTACCAGAAAGCCAGCATTCCACATTCTTTATGGGTGGGATTGTCTTCACGCGACAACAGCCCTATCAACATCTAATTGTAGAGCATTAGGTTTGGAAAGTACTATAAAAATTAGTGCTGATGATAAAGCATAGAGAAGAAAAATTAATGGTGTTTGTCTCAAAATCAAAATATGGGGTCAATTATTTTCCTTGATGATACCCCCCATTAGAGATTTCTCGTGTATCTTTTCGCTTTCTGGTAAGAGCACTAATTTTGTGCGTATGTGTTGTAAGTTGTGCTCATGTGGGTGGAGCTGTCTTCACGCAGGTATTTAATAAAACTTGTGACTGGAATATGTCTTAATGTAGCAAAATAATAAGTAAGTAGTTTTCAAGAACAGTCATATAAATTTCTAGTATAGAGGATTATAAGACAGCTGCTAGAGTCCGAATAACCCTAACAGTATTAGGGATACAGAAGATATATGCAAACTTTCACGCTGCTCGCAACATTACAGCATTAGATACAAAAATTATGAATAGTGTTATCGGCAGCTGAAATTCGGAACATATTTTATGTCTCATTCATCAGCCTAGAATATAATTTCAAAGTTTATAAGAGTCCTACAGTGTACAGTGTGTGCTTGGAGGATTAATGAACTCTGGAATTTAAGGTTGCAATAGTTGTTGGAAGTGCCCATTCTTTATCCATCAGCATTCGAAACTTTTTTTCTTCTTTTTCTGAAAGCTCATTGATACAAAATCCATCATCTTGCAGTTTCGGATCTCCATTTAAAAAAAATAAAAAATAAAAAATAAAAAAATAATCATTTTGGTGTACTTAGTACCACAACGAGTTTTTTCACATTCTTGTGGTAGAATTTTCAAATATTATTGAATGTGAATGTTTATTTGCTGCATTCTGTTTACGGAAAAAACACAATATTGAATGACTTGATATCCAATAGTTCAAAAGAATCATAAAATAGAAGTTATATATGTGTGTCTCATTGGATATTTGGCTTGAATTTCCAAAATTCCTGCAAGAAAATTAGATGTTTGTATTATGTTTATCAAAAACTAATTATTTCCTCCACAAATCTTTTTTTGGGTCAGCTAAGAGCAGGTGCACCTTACGACAACTTTAAGTAATTTGCTTTTATAATAGGAATCTAAGTATGTAAACATTTTTCCCTAGATGTTTATGCAAACAGCAAATCTTAAATATTTTATTCTTTGAATATTTCCGTTACTTCCAGACTGAGGCATCTTGCTATTATATAATAAGAATACCCACAAATACTAAGTTTCGTGATACTATAGCCTACTCGACGGTTCAAAAAAAAAAAAAAATGTAATAATAATTCCACTATATAGGATGGAACTACCAAAATTGTTGCAAGTTACAGTCGTACTCTGTTTACGAGAAAAGAACACGTATGTTAAATATCGAGGCTTTATGCTCAATGATTCCTTGAAAAGGAAAAAAAAAATCTGTAATGCGTGTTCAATTCCGTTATTCGGGGTGGAATTTTCAAAGTTTGCGCTAGTGAGTGAGGTATTAATATTCTATATAAGACATCCTCCATATAAGACATCTGAGTCATCTCTATGGTTCTCTATTCTATTAGAATATACATTTTATATATATATAAAGAAGTAGTAATTATTTTTACAACTCCCTCTGAAATTAGGTATTTAAGAAAGTTCTATTTGTAAAAGATTAAGGGTAAGGCTCTCAGATTGTTCAGGGCTAAAAACTGAGACATCCTACGAAAATGCAATAAAGTTAGAGTTATGTTCTTTTTTTTAGTTTTCTTTCTTTCCTTCTTTTTTTTCCCTTTTTTTTTTTTTTTTTTTTTGCTGAAACTAGAATTAATAACATAAGTATCAGAAATATCAATGCTCACCAAAAGTGAATGATAAAGTAGTATTAGTTGAGTATCGGTAACTATTAAGAACTTTACTTTTTAAATATTACACGAAAGATATAACTTAGGGTAAGGAAAATCCAGGACATTTAGAGCTTTGAACAATTTTTGAAGGGACAGATACCATAAATCTGAAACTTTTCTAAATTGCCCACCGATTTTTTTTTTTAATTTTTCTGAATAATTTCCAGAAAATTTAACGAAGAAACTATCGAAAATTTACAGAGAGAGCTAGAAAGTGTCTAAAAAAAAGAAAAAGAAAGAAAAGAAAAAGGAAAAATGTTATTAAGTGAACTAATCACAGCTTCTGGGTCATTTCCTAAAGGCTTGAAAACTGGGTGCACAGTTTGACCCCGTATTTCACACACACTCAAGTTTCTGGTGGGGCAGCGGTGGCTCAGTGGTAGAGCGTTCACCTCTGGTGCTAGGGGTCTCGGGTTCAAACCCTGCTCCCGCCAAGTGAACTTTGTGGTGGACAAACACCGTGTGCGTGGGTTTTCTCGGGGTTCTCCCGTTTCCTCCCACTTTCTTCATTCCACCATTTCATTCATTACTCATCATCACCGTCTCCTTTAGCCTAACCGGCATAACCGTGGGACGTAAAACTCAAAAATTTCATTTCATTTCAAATTTCTGGTGTACATGGAAAATATTTAAAACAACAATGAATTCAGTTAAGGGTCTTCAGTACAGCGAAATTAAACTACGGCTAATTTTAAAGTATTTCTGTAATATCTTCAAAACAAATAAAAATATTCGAAAAGCAAAAAACGTAGTGAATTAGACAATATGATTTTGCATGTGATACCGTTATCACAACTTATTTATCTGCTTTCGATTTGCAACTGTACACATATTTAGCATTTTTTTTTTTTTTTTTTTTTTTTTTTTGCGGGTTCTGTAAATAGCGGCATACCAAAAGCAGATAGGTGAATTGTGGTAAAGGTGCATAATCGTATTGTCTAGTTTTCACTACGTTTCTGCTTTTCGAATATTTTCATTTGTTTTGAAGATATTACAGAAAAGCTCTGAAGTTAGCGGTAGTTTAATTTCGCTGTAGTGAAGACCCTTAACAGCATTTTGTACGTATAAATGACGCGCTTTTCAAAATTATCTAATGGTTTCTCTTCACTGAGATATTTGAAAGAAAAACAGGGAAGCGAAGAACGACGAAAAAGAGAACATTCGTTGATTGTTTTTTTTTCACTCAACGAAAACTTTTAATCCACTACCTAACAATGTTGCTGGGTAAGAATATTATCTCCTCTCTCTCTCTCTCTCTCTCTCTCTCACACACACACACTATAGATGTATCTACGAATACTACAAAAGTTATAATTGTTCTCATTAAAACTGAAATTTTAGAAAATCTAAGAAAACAAGTCTGCTTACTTTTCAGGTGGATTACTAGGTGTTCCCAGTGCTATGCTAAACGCTGCTTAAATAGTGTGGCGTTGCCAGATAGTGTCGAGTGTTTACAGATGCCAGGTAATAAAGGAAGTAATCATGGAATTCTGCTTAGATACTTACTAGAGAAATTAGTTTTCGACCCTTACTGCAATTCCGCTTCCCGAACTGCAACGCTAGAATCCAGGAATTTTCTTATTGTGACTACTACAGTAAACGTAAAAATTTAACAACAACGCATTATTACGTTCTGCGCAAATTTCGTCTCAAAATCTATTTCCTTAAATTTAAATTAATATTTAAATAAAATATGAAACATAACACGAAAAACGTCAAACAATATATTTATTTCGTAATTAGTGATGCGCACGAGACGAGTCGAGACAGGATTTTCCTGACAAAATTCGAGTCGAGACACGGCTCTTCCAATACAGAAATATACATTTTTCGAGTCGAGACATCACTTTTACAGTATATTTTCGAGATGAGACAGCCACAAATCTTGTCTCGTGCGCATCCCTATTCGTAATAAGATCGTTACTTTAAAATACTTTACCCATACAAATAAACATTTCGTAAAACTGAGCACTTCTAATAAGATCTTACGGCAAGTGCCATCTTGTGTGCTCATTGTAAAACGAATCAAATATATTCTTTTATTTGTTACATTTTTGGATATCAGGAAATACAATCAAATGAATTAGTGTCTTGTGCTGTAGCTGAAACATTACTCTATCTTATAGTACAATATTTATAACGTGTAACGTTTCATTGCGCAGTAGTTAAGGCAATAAGTTAAAATATGTAATTACTTCCGGGTAGTGATCCACCTTAATGAAAAGTTTAATGAAAAGTAAGTTTAGGACGAACTTCATGGTCCTGATTTCCGCCCCCGCCACTTAGGATACGTCCTTGAATCAAAATGATTATTAAAATTTAGCCCAAGGTAGTAATTTCGTTACAAAATTCGTTTGAAACGGTTCATCCATTTCCCCGTGATGCAATCACAAACAACAGACTACGTTTCAGTGCGTCGAAAAAATACTGAAAATGTAACCTGCCCCCTTTAAAACAAAAAATTTAAAAGGCCCCTTTATGCATGTCATCGAGGGGCCCAGGAGAAAGAGGCATGTAGTTCGCCATGGTATTGTTTACCACGTGACATTTTCATTGTGGATTTATTAGACTTCATTATTGTGGAATTGATACACACTTTCAACTAAAGGTTGCCAGGCACCTATGGCATGGGAGACCCGGTGGGACCTCATGTGGTTCGGATTCCACGTTAATCAGTAGGTCCACGTCTCATATAGCCTCGCTGCTGAACGAGACGTAAAACTCAAAATCAACTGAACTCAACTCAACTCTCTTTCTGATTTACTGCAAATAAGTGGTTAGTGTTCTCGCCTTTGGGACAAGAGAGGTCCCATATAGCCTTACTGCTGAAAATGAACATTAAGCTTCAACCGAATAAACACAGAATCTCCCTAATATCAGAATAGGATAATAAGTCCACATAGTTGCATTTTTTCTTTTAACGCAATTTTTAATATTTTCCTGTTACACAATGTTCTATTTTTACGTTAAATTATGCGACTAAAAGCTCGGTTTTATATGTATAATAATTTGGATTGTGGAATAGAAAGTTACAAACTGTCAATTGAAACAATAGTCACTGTTGCCACACTTGGTACAATTGTACCAAATTCAGCCCTTTTTGTCATTCATCGGCCCTTTGGTACCACGCTGACATTTTCAGCCCCTTTTGTGAAAAAATTGGTACAATTCTACCCAATTCAGCACCATTTAGCAAATACTTATCACATTTTCAAAAGTGTCAGTAAGACTTTTCCTGCATCTCACGTTACTCATACTGTGTGATATCATGAGGAGCGAACTCGGAGATGATTGATTGGTTTCTCGTTTTATATATATTTTTTTTCATATATGGCCATAATATCGTTTTGATTTATGGTCACTTTGAAATAGAGGCACGTTTGGTTTCCTTGCAATTCATACCGAAGATGATAACTGTTTCCTCTTAATTTGCGGCCTCTGTTATACTTCCTACGTGCGAGGAAAGTTACATCTACTTTCACGGTTGTTTGGGATCCTCCCAGCGGCGTAACAATAGGGTAGGCCGGGTAGGCATTGCCTACGGGCGCAGGACGTTTCGGTATATTAGGGGGAGCCCCATGTTTTTAATAAAAAAAGATACAAATTATATAAATGGAGCCCCAAGTTTTCGTGGTCTTCACTTTCAAACATGGCAAGGATAAAAATTCCTTCCCCCCTCTCTCGCAGTTTATTACATTTGTGCATCAAATTATTGACATTACTGTAAACTCGTCGAGGTTATAGCACTGTATGATTAAGAAATTAATCTTCCTGGTAGTGAATTATTACCGTACGGTATTAATACGATACCAG